>NW_005054301.1:2848517-2869795 GCF_000277835.1 Geospiza fortis
GAACCACTGCTTGCATTTATATTTTTGAGATCAGAAACAAAATTATTCCTTTCTCATTTTTATTCTTCTCTTTTCTGTCTTCTCCTTTTCTTGTCCTGAATTTCCCTTCTTCTATCTTTCCCTCAGTTTCTGAGATTATCAATATCCATCTTCCCCTTTGGACAATTCCGTTTACTAGTCCAGCAGAACATGCACCCAGAATAGAAAGTAATTCAATTTTCAGGATATATCATGAAAAGGAGAGAGTACTCCTAGAAGGAATCTCAAGATGGGGCTCAACATTCATGGCCATTGTATTTGCCTTCGTGAAAGCATTGTCTTCCTGCTAAAATAATTTCTCTTCATCATTTATGCATATAGAAAAAAATTCTAATAGTAATTTAAACAGAGCAAGTATCTCCAAGAGTTCCATCAGAAAGCACCACTTGGAAGCTGGTCTCAACACAGCTCACCAGATGTTCTGTACCAGCACCTGCTGTGCCCTTCAATCACTGCCTGCACTCCTGCTGCCATGTGGGTTCAAACGAGGGTGAGGGATAACAGCACCTCATATTCATTTACTTGCAAGATAACAGCAATCAAATTTACAGACTTTAGCTAAGGATTGCTTTATCTTTTGCTGAAATGTAATCATAGCTGTTGCAGGGGTGACTCTTTAACAACATACAATGTAGCTATCGATTAAGACAGGAAGATAAATTATATTATGAACATCTTGCATAACGACAATTTCATTAGACTAAGATCAGCTATCAAAGCTGAAACAGATCCAGGGCATTAGATCTAACATTTCTGTTTTAGGAAAAAATCAACAGATCTTCTCTTGCGATAGCTATCCAGCATATCATCTGATGTCAGAGCATATGAAGATATGCCAGGCATACATAATTAGAAAGCATATAAAATTCAAATGCAATGATAATCATACAATTTCCAGACAATAATAAAAAGAAGTTGAAGTATTTCTCATTATTAAGAATATTGTCATAAAGATGAATCTAATTGAAGTATCTAGTTAAACAAGTGCAGAACAATTCCAGGTTGATTCAGCTGACCCCGAGGTTGGGCATTCATTCATCTATGTCTAGGATTCAGAGCTCTAGAAAGGGACAGGCTATGCCTTCTCCCTTTTGTTACTGATACCTGCTGTGTTGTGTGTCTCAGCAGCAAATCAAGATGCACATGAAACACAAGAAAATTATGTCTTCCAGCTTCCGCAGGCCCCCAATTAAACTCCATTCAGCAGCTGAGAGCAGCAGAGAAAGAACTTGCATCTGTTACTGTTGCTGCAGTTGGAGGTGTGAGCTACGCAGGAGATTTGCCAGACTCCTCACCCTCTGAGCAAACCAGAAGGGAGAAAGATGAACTTATGCCAAGGCATGAGCTGTTTCCAAATGCAGCAACCTGTGCAGAACCAGAAGGTCACAGTCTGCAGCTGGCCCAGCTACAAGTGAGACAGAGGGAATGGTCTTAACAAGCATCAAATTGCCAGACAGGAAAAAGAGGCTTGGGTGTTAATCTGTTCAGAATGAGGAGCTGGTCTGGGATAAGCTGACAGAGAGGGTGAGAAACATGTGGGAACTGTTTGTTCCTTTGTCTGATAGACACCCTGCTTCAGCCTTCTGGTAGACTACTTAGTCTGCTCTATACATCTGGGATTTATTCACCTTACACCTCCTTTGAAGAAGGGCAGGGTGTGAGATGATAGGGACTTACACTGCTTTGTTTCCCAGACCCCTCTGTTCTGGTTTTCCAGAATGGCCCCCATCTGCTCCTTGTCTGAGCTTTTGGCCCCAGTTTGGCTGTAGCATTGCTTTGACTGTCACTGACATCACTGGATCACAAACTGTATTTCCCAAGGCACTGCTTCTATTTGTCTCTGTTTCTTGTAAAAAGCTTTGCAATGAAATTAAAACTTAGGAAACTAGAAGGTATCCTCCAGTTTCAGAGGTCACAATAGGAGTCTCTCAAGTAAATATTTGTCAAAAGTAGAAGCTATTACTCCTAGCCAGTTGGGTGTTTTACAAATTCCCTTCTATTCATTCACCTTTAGAATTAAACTGTGATTGTATTTCAAACATATATGAACTTCAAGAAGAGATCTATTATTCTCTCAAAGCCCATGCTGAAGCTTCAATAAAGAATAATCTAACTCGGAGGAAAAAGGATTTTAAAAGAAAGAGAGAAAAAAATCTCTTAAACAAAACTGCGTTCATTTCTCTTTAGGGAAGTTCTATACGGAATCCCAGGCTGGCTTTCCAGAAGACTAGTACTTATGTTCAGTTTTAAAAAATCTGTGTAATAGATTTGGAGAAGCCTTAGTCCTGAAGAACAGTTATTTCATTTTCTTCTCTTTCCAAAGTAGTTCTTTGCCACATTTTGAGACTGATCAGATCTAGATTGTTTGGGTTGATGACCATTCTCTGTTGGTCTGAAAATTTTACTTATGACTTTGGCATACCATGCTCCATCACTAAAGATAATGAAAACTTGGTTGATGTCTTCAGTAGAACATAACCATATGTTAAAGGAGCACCATGGGTTCTTCCATCTAAAGCTGGATATATAAATGCCATATGATCCCTGTGGTCATGACAACACCAGGAATGAGGTCATGTGGTCAACTCTTTTAAGGAACAAAATGTCTGGTTTGAGGGAAGATAACACTGAAATGCAGCAACAAATAAGGATTAAAGAAGGAAAGGCAGAGACAGCAGGATTTATGACTGCAGACATATTGACTAAATGAGCCATAAAATGATGACTCAATATTCCTCCAAGTAACAATTAGACATCCCTCTTTAATAGGAAAAGGCAATCAAAATTCACAGACACAGACAGTCTAGGAGAGGCAAACCTGGACCCTACCCAAAGCCTCAGTGAATGGAGTGCACAGTCCTTCATGGAAGATCTCCTTTGGGACCTTCACTGCAAGAGAAACCTCTCATTAAGCAGGCCCTTGTTTTTACATCTTATTAGGGAAGTTAGAAGTCTCACATTCAACTCTTTCTGACTCTTAGTCTCCTGAACAGTGTGATTTCTTGGCTGAAGCAATGGAAACTATGGAATCGATGAAAACTATAGGATTAAAGGAGTAGCTTTCACCAGTGGAGCCTGGGTATCCAATTTTTCCCACTAAGTCTGTCTACTATAAACAATCTCTTGGCTGAAGAAATAGTGTTCTCTCTGCACTTCAGGCTTTTCACATAGGCTGATAGACAGATGGCAGATAGTGATATCATTGTGTGCCTGCAGCGAGAGGAAGCTCTTTTGTCTGCTGTGAAAAGTTGGTGAGTGCCAATGGGCACCTTTTCACTGAGAAATATACTGATGTTCAGTGAAATTATCCAGGACATTTTATTGCTATGCAGTGATCTTACTTGGTTTCCCTGGATCAGCCAGGCTTTTGGCTACCTCCTCATTTCCTCTTTTAAGCCAGCCCCAATTCCACACAGTGATTAGTGCAAGGCTTCTCTAAATCGTGGGCTCACTGCCTTGTCGCTGCTGCATGCACATGTCACTGCTCTTCCCTATGAGTGTGGTGACGCTGCCCACAGACCCAGGATGGGTAATAAAGGGTTTGCAGGAATTGCTCCGTTTTCAAATAACTATTGTTTTACAGAAGAGAAAACATATCTACATGCTGAGAATAGAAACCTCTTCACCAGTGCTGTACAAACACCCTATATAAAAAGCCAGAGTGCATTCAAGCTTCATATCTGCCTACTGTCAAGTTCTGTCCTCCTTTTTTACACCAGGTATGTGTCAGTGCACCTCTGTTATTGTAGGAGGGTCATTTTTGCAATTAAGTGGAAAGCTGAAGCCAAACAACAACTAAAATGCCTCAAGAATATTTTAAATTACTAGTATGTAACCATGTTCCACTCTCCAAACTTTGCTAAAAAATTAGGAACCATTTTAAAGTGTCTGAGCAGAATCAGAAGACAACTGCAGATGTCTGTTCTAAAGCCTACACCCTTCCATATCTGCCCCAGCAGCAATATGTTTCACCACAATTCTTTACAAACACCTATATGTGGTGGTTTTACTTAAAAATTAAGCAATGTATGCTTCTCATTTTTTAACTGAGATCCAAGCTTTGTATTTTGATATGTAAGACATGTTCCAAGTAATGCCCTCACTACCTTGCTGCAGCTCGTTATGAATATGAAACATGTTCTGAGGTTGGTTGAGCTATCAAGCTGGAGCTTTGCTGTCCTAATAAATTATGGTTCTTTTTCTTCCCCAATGCTCTTTTTTATCCATTGGCCTATTTGATACCTATGACATTCTTCCTCATAGCCAGTTTTCTGGAATAGAGAATTTGTTGAACAATTCCTGTAAAATTCCTGACGTAAGAGGGTGCCAGTCTTGACTGATTTCTGAAGTATTACCATGTTAATAATGCAGCCTACAAATGAATGGCATAATCTGAAATATAAATAATAACCAGGTAGAATTTTGATAATGTTATCCACTACTTAAAAAAACACAACACGAAAACATTCTAAATTGAGTCTGGTATTTTGTTTCTTTTCTGATAAAAAAGAAGTCAGATTGCTCAGTGCTCTTTCTGTTGCAGGCTGATTTGCAAGCATCACCACCTTCCCAAACACTCACAGATTCTGAGGGTGATGGACCTCGTCAGGAAAGTGCAATGTGATATCGAGCTGCATAAATTGCTTTTTGCATCCCCTCCCCTGAATGTGTACAATTTACAGAAGGAAAAAAAATTGAAGAGAAAATGCCAAAAAATGTTGCTTTTCCTGGGCACATTCCTTAGCACATTTCCGCTGTACGCACTTCTTTCGCTCAAACAAACTCTTTTCATCTTGCCTGTTTCCTTGGTTTATTATTATTTTTCTCCCTACCCATTTTAATTTCTTTTCTTCCTAAAGAGCTGTTTTTAACAGCTGCATCTCCAGCTGTCAAGCGAATAATTCAGGGGAAATTTCTCACCATTTCAAGAATTGTTCCACAAAATACTTTCAACAGTCAAGTTTGTCAGAAAGAGATTCACATGACAGCTGCATGCACAGGGTGCTTTATTAGTGGACAATACAGCTCTTTGCAATGTGTGCTTAACCTTTTTTCTCTTTGAGCAAGCAATTTTTTGCAGATATACTTACCACAGCTGACAAAGATGCTGCCCCTGAGGACTTAGGTTTTCAAAGCCTTTCCAAAGGATCTTTGACACTTTTTTGACTCTCAACGAGATTTTCAAAACATACCATGAAGCAATGTAAATTAATGTAATTAAAGAGAGTTCTCTAGATAAGGTATTACAGCTGACCGTGGCTGTCTAATCACAGGGAATCAGCTGTTAGTGTTCAGCAGCTAAAAGGTTTCCAGTACCCTTTGAACTTGTTTACAGCTTAGAGCATGGTTTTGCAGCAGTACTGTGTGCAGTAGACCTCCATGGTAAACCTCCCATACACACCATGTAGTTTAGAAAAGAACTTTTAACAACTGAAATATCTCAGAGTTATTCAAACCCAAGGCTCCCAAGTTCTCCTGATATAGCAGAGAAGCGTGCTGTTTTCTGTGTAAATGGGGATGGGTAACAGATGCCATGTAACATGCATGGTTTTGGAATGCTTGGAATTTGGTTTGAGGGACAAATGTGACAAGTTTTCCCTTTCTTTTTGCTCACTGACCCAAATACAATCCTCAGATCTTTGCACTCACCAAGTTGCAGAGGTTTTTATTTTATTTAAGGGTTATCTCTTAAAACTTAGGGGCCTCCTTTCTAACAGAAAAACTTTGTCTTCTATCTAGCCTTGTCAAATACCACTTCTGTATCTAATAGGCCAAGATTCAGAATTTGTAATTACTGCTGCTGTTTCCATCAAATGAAATAGGAAACAATAAAAACTTAGTAAAAACAAATAAACTCCACTCAGGTCAGTTCTATCACCAATTAAACATGATTTTAATCTTCATTTCCTGAGACAGTCATGTTTCAGGTATGGCTTGAACTTGACATACATTATGATTCTAGTCTTTATGTTTGACTCTTGTTTTCTTCAGTAATACCTGCTCAGAAGCTCAGAGCAGATATTCCAGGAGGACTGTGCTGTCAGGGACACTGTAGGCTCCTATTTCAAGTGTTATTTTACATGGACAGTATAGACTTCTATTTCAATGGTTATTTTAAAACTATACAGCTATTCTGCAAAGGCTCCTGAAGAAACAGAACCACACAGTCTTTGCTTGTGCTTGAATATCTATTGTACATATCACAAAAGTGACCCTGAAGGCTGAAAGCGATACATCATCTTACTGCAGGTGATAAAGTTTGCCTTGGAAGATGGACTTTCAGCTACTTTTCAAAAATCAATGAGTCATAGGTACTGTGAGTAAGACACTCCACAGCATCTAAAGCCAGTATTAACAATTCTCAGCTATCACATGGATGGTGACCAAAAGGAAAAGCTATAAATTTCTTCTCTGCCCCTCTTCTCCAGCCCCACGCTGAGGCAAAAGCTGATCATTATCCTATTGATTCTGGCCAGCGACGGTGTAGAGTAAATCACAAAATCAGATAACCTTGTTTTCCAGCCTTTGTAAACTAATTATGTCTATTAATCACAGAGACCTCAGAACCTGTCCCTCACACTAAAAGAATTTCTGCAGCAGAAACATCTTCCATTTTCTTTCCAATTTTGTATTGCCTTGCCAAAGCAAAATACACTTCATTATCTTTTCTCAGCAGGTTAATGAGATGAGTGAATCTATTGCTAAGATTGATTAAGAAACTTATGAAAAAGTTTCAAAAGTATCAAAAATCAAAAGTCACCCTTTTTTAGCAACAACTCACTAGAATCCACTGGAAAACATAATATACAGAAAGAAAAATTATTAGTCTCAGCTCTGTTGACTCACAGTAAATGAAGGACTATCATGGGCATGCTTCATATTTTTCCCAACTGTTATATGAGTCAATAAGCCCTATTTCCTGCATGAAAAATTCCACTACACAAAATATTTTGTTTCAAAGCAAGTTCAAGCACCTTTATTTTGTGTACAGGATTTGCACAGAATGCCAAGCTGAGAGATCAGAAGCTTTGGTAAGTAAAACACACTCTTACAGGTTCACTGCATTGCCTCAAGCAGATTCATTATCAGACAAACAGATGGTAAAGGTGCAGTCCTTGCTTGATTAAGGTTGACATACATGGACCAAATCTTGAAATGGAGAGCACAGGAATCTGTTAATGAGTCTCAAGCAATGTTCAATGGTGTCAGACAGCCAACTGTGACACCACTTGGTTGTGACACGGAAAAGGAGTTTATGAGGCCACAGAAGAATAAAGAATACAGAACAAAGAATAGAACAAGAGAAATGTAAAGTAATTTTAAAAGAGTGTGCAGTATAATTAGTTGGGGACTTTCTATCCATTCAAGTTGGGGTTTTTTTCCCCAGTTAAAATATTCTCTTTTTCTAAATTTCAAGCTGGATAACTTTTGGCAAAAATGAACAGGAGGAAGACAGAGGGGAGGGGAGAGGAGGGGAGGAGAGGACCTAATAGCCGGGCAAGGAAGGCATGGAAAGGGAAATACGTTTAGAGAATGACTTGTCTGTACATATGTCCCAAAGTTCATCTGAAATGTGGGAATCTATACTTTAGCATTCTTAGGCAAGCTTCTTTGTCAGTCTCCTATTAATATAGCACAAACACCTGTCTTTTTCAATTTGGCACTAAAAATAGATAAGATTATAGAACACTATCAGAACTATCAGAGATTTCTTGTGTTTATCTCATTCTTGTAGTTTTTATGAGCTTCATTCAGTCTGTGAATGTGTGTGCCTAAGGAGAGCAAAGCAGCCTTACTACTTGGCTTCCTTATACTAAAAGCCCTTTTCCCCCTTTTAAGTATAAGTGAAGAATATCTTAGTTTTTGTGTTCTGCATCCAGAAATATTTCAATTCAAGTGAAACGCAATAATATTTTTTCAGAACTCATTGAAGCTATTACCAAAGTATAATAGGGCATCATGTAATATAAATGTACTTATTTTACAACTATGAAGCCAGCGAAGGTTATTGTGGTTTTTCTAATATACTCAGAAGAATAATTCAAAAAACCCAAGCCAAGGCTTTTAAAACAGCAATGGAAGTTTTTTTGCCTAGCAGTATCATTTGCAGGAATATACATATAAACTTGGAAATAATTTAGTGCACCATATGTTGATGAAGGCTTACAATTAAAATTTTGGTTGTGCATTTCAAATACATTCTTATTTTAACAGAAATTTCAGTAGACTGATAAAAGAAACAAGTCACAGTATTCCAGTGATTTACTGCAAGTTCAAATAAACAAGAAAATTTGATAACATTTAGAATTTGTTACTCTATGTTCTCATATATTAAGGATTTTCATTAACTATGGGCCTTATATTAAATTACTATTAAACTATTTATTTAAATATACCATATAATATATTTGTGCAAAATCAGTATCAATGAACTCTGTAGTTCACGCTTGGACTGTGCTTAGTATGCTGAGGAGTGGATCCAAAATGTTCTCAGGCCTCACACAATCATAAAGAAATAATAGTTTACATCACATCCTATACTCAACACCACTGAAAAGTAATTACTCTTAGGTCATCTAGAGTCTCATGTAGCCTTACGTAAATACCAACTTTTATCTAAAAAATAATATAAATGCAGTAAAATACAATAAATTAAAGGAGTAACTATATTTATTTCTCTCCTGTTTTAGAACAACACTGGGATCCTTAAAATATTTTCACAGCGAGGAAAAAGAACCAGGTCAGAATGAAAGGTAGCCATGTGAAATGTTGGATCTGCCGTGTCTATCCTGGTGCAAAACCTAAGGGGTGAATGACCAAAAGATGTATCTATATAAAAAAGAATTGCTTGTCAGAGGAGTAATGAGAAATGGTCTGTGGCAGCTTGCAGAGTGTGGGATCAACAGGTTGTAATTAATTCCCGAGAGAATGGAAATAACTTGGAAAAGTCACATCAAACTAGAGCCTTGAGGCGAACACAGGTGCACCTGTAAGTCTCTTCAGTATTTCACTGCAGGGCAGTAGCACATCAATAATCATTCTACCTTTAAAGTAGCTTTAAAATATGTTTTTTTCAAAGGAGAGGAGCTCTTCAGGAGAAATTTCTTTTAAAATCATATGCTCAACAAAGCTTCTCTCAAGGCCACTGAAGGAAAAATGTGGAAAAGTGCAAAGCTTACTGGGCTTGCCTGTTTGCTTGTGTTAGCAACCAATAACGTATGGTACATTAATGGTACATTAATATCTTTACCTGAATTACTTGAATTACTGGGCTGAAAAATCTCTGTCTACACTCCGATGTAAACATAAACTTGTGTTCTTAAGGGAGTTTATTATAGTCAAATAATCCATTGGCTTGGAGCTTCCTTGTGGTCAGATATCTTGTACTGTGAAACTTATTCTGCTTCCCCGTAAAGCAAAAGGTTCAGTAAACTTACTGCAGATGGGAGAGAAAAATCTATAGGAAAATACACTGCTTCTTATTGAAACAAAAGCTGTTTTTTAAAGTTTGGGACCCTGAATGAACCAATGTCTGTGTTTGATGTTACTGAACAGTTGGCCTATAGGATTTTGGTTTGTTATATGTTGGGGGGGTTATTTTACCAGAGAGCAGCAGGAATCACAACCTTCAACATTTTTTTTCTCCCTAGATACAAGAAAATGTCAGATTTACAAGATTCTGCAGCAGGAACCATATAGTTAGCCTTTAATAACCCTTTATTTCACAGCTCCATTAATACTGTGTGTGGACCATAGTCTCACAAACATGTCTGAAGTCCTTGTTGGCTGCTAAAGTATTTTCAGTATGCTGAGGAAAGGCACTGAGGGACGGGTGGGCAGAGCAGAGGCATGTGTGCAAAGAACAATTTATACATAATCTCTTCTGCAAATAGACAGTTCTCCATCATTACACTGAAAATGTATACCTTGGGAGAAGTTGACTGCACTTGGAGCTACTGTGCAGAACAGACATCAAGTTATTTCCCCTCCTGAATCCTGCACCTACACAGAATGTGCAAGAAACCTGTCAACCCAGTTCACAACATGATAAAAGGAAGGGTAATGTGAAGGGCAAAGGGATCAAGAGCAGGGGAAAGAAACCCCAAGCCAAATCAAAACAACCCAAACAAACGAAACAAACAAACAAAAAACCATCATGAAAACTTGGGGCCTGGCAGTAATGAGAAAGGCAAGGCAGTAAACAGTCACAAGACATGGGATACAAAATAAGGAGCCAGGTAGAGCAGGACACTCTGGACAGAAGGCAAGAGATAGTATCTGGAATTTACTCTATCTGCACTGGAAAATTTTCTTTCTGAATATTAAACACCTAGTTCCAGTGTGACAAACATCTGGCAATGAATTGATCTACAGAAGTCTATAAAGTGTTGGTAGCAGAGTAACTGTCAGCTGTCCCACTACAAAGCCTGTGGGACTTGCATTTACCCACCCTCCTGAATGTGAAATCTCATGAATTCACAGACTTAGTGTAATGATGTAGTGATGTTGGTTATTTGAAAGGAGTATTATTCCCCCAGTATACTAGCATCTCCATATACTATGGTCCTGGAAATTACTATTCAGATAGGTTTTAGTGGCCTAAATAACTTTTGCTCACCTAAATGTCAGTAGTACTTTTGAGAAGAGCAAGGATATTAATTCAGCTCCTCAGTCAATGCCCAGCTAGAGTCCTATAATGTCCTCTTGTCCCAAATTGCCCATACAGTTCAAATTGCTATTTTTCATTCTGTCATAAACTGTTGCACACATTTGTGTTGTTACAAATTGCTGTAAAGGTAACTAAGTTTCAGTAATGCAGAATAAGCGCACAAATTTCATAGAGCTATCACCAGAATGCACACATGCTTTCAATAGAGCTGGGCTACAGCATTCCATTAAAACCAGCTACAGTGTCCTAGGCACACCTGGAACAAGCATTGCAGACCCCCATCTCAGATCTTAATGAAAGGAAGTTGTATTAATTTCCTTGTGAACCATGCAAAAATACCAATTTGGATCAATAATCAGGATTACTAAACATTAGATTAGAGAGGTTTGAAAGATGCAAATTTTTTCAGCTGATGATTCATTCCATGTTACAGAACCACAGCACAGGGTATATAAGAAAAACTGCCTTGAATCACCTTGCATTTACCATACACAGGAGCTTGATGTTCTTACTGTTGAAGAGCTCTAACACAAGGTGATTTACGCAGTCTTGTCCCTTGGAGAAAGGCTATTCCCCAGCTAATGACAACATGCTTCTGCCCCATAGTAATTCTGAGATGATTTCAAGTTTACTCCTGTGTGAGAACTTGAGATTTTAACACTGTTAAGGATTAGGAAGGGAAGGAAAATTGCTGTTTCAGATGATGGAATATTTGGTGTTGTTCAGCTAACAGTGAACTCTGTCACATAAAAAATAACAGAAGATGAAGGTTTGTTCATATATAGTGGGCATGTCTTCCTAGAGAAAACATAGAATCATTCAGGGAGAGGGAATCCTAAAGATGAAGATAATAGCTCCTAAATTATTTTAGCCTAGCATTTATATCACTTTGTCTACAAGCTTAGACAGATTGGTATATCAGCAGACAGTGAGTCCCAGACAATTTCACCTCTGGAGAAACCTTTGAGTTCATAGCAGTTGAGTCTCATACTTTCTATGGCAGATCCCAAAGGGGTTTCTAAAAGATCCACAGCACAAGTGAAAAGTGAGGCAATAGAGAACTAGTGATAAAAGAACTCATTAAATAATTCATTTGTTGAATACAGATTATTTTTCATTCTGTAAATTTAATTCTTTAGACATCATGGCGAATAATTACCCTAATAAGATACATTTCATGTATGTGAATATCAGCTAAGTCCCATGTTTGCATTTTGCTGCATTTCAGTGGTCTCTGCCTTTACTCTCTCAAGAAGAAATACATGCCTGCTTTCCCCTTGTGCCAAAAGATAGGCGGGGGGATAATTGGTGTTAGCATCAGATACACAGTTGACAGTGGCTCACCAGAGGGATAACTCTTCTAATATACTCATTGTTTTTATTATTTTTATTTAGTTAGTTTAGTTAGTTCTCCAGCAGGAGAAATTGTTTATCTGAAACTCCTCAAAACCCTTGGGCTTTTATTCCTTCTTGAAAAAAACAAAATACAATATCTTATTAATTAAGGTACAAAGAATCACAGACTATTCTGAGGATGAGATCCCCAAGGATCATCAAATCCAGTTCTTAAGCAAAAGGCCCATGCATGGATCAAGCTCACAAGCTTGTTATTAGCACCATTCTGTCACCAACTGAGCTAATCTCAGGTTGTGCTCATAATATCAAAATAGTTTGTTTATTTGGCTCCTACTCCAAGCCCAGCCAAGAGGTTTAGGATGTCCCAACGTGTTCCCAGACAGACATGTATCTGGAGGCCAGGTGGGCTGACAAGCACACCGGAGGGAAGGTCCATTTGAGACTGATCATCAGCTGCAGCATTACTGCAGTCCTCAGTGTCCAGATTGATTTGGCTCCAGGGCACATCAGGGAAACTGTCTCAGCCTACATGTGAGTAATGCTGCTTCCACACCCTTCAGGTGGTACCTCAAGGAGCTTCAGTGTATTTCACACTGGAATGTATCTTTTTATGTTCTCACTTGTCAGGTTTCAGATGGCATTTTTGACAATGTGGTGCCAGCAGTTTGACTACTGAACACATGCTGAATTCTGCACACCATGTCTCCAGCTGGAATCAAGGGTCGTTGGCAGGTGACACCACAGATGAAATCTGGTTCTCTACACCTAGTCTTGCAACTGATGAGAGGTTTCATGTCAACACTAATCTCACTTCACTAAATGTGTTTATTTTGTAATGACAGCTTCTTTTTACAAATTTCTTTAACTACTTATTATGCCCCCTCTATGGCTGTGATGCACACTGTGATGAAGGATGAAATGTTGCTGCTGCATGGAAAAGGGGCCATTACTGTTTTAATCTAACATTAGATTAACACTGTTTTAATCTAACAGTCCAGGATTATTTGGATATTACAAATGTAGAGATTAAAACAGTCTCATGCGCTGAAATATAATATAAAAATAACTATCTCTGTCTTCGGGAGCCAATTTCCAGAGGATCTTGTGATATCAGCAAGGGCCATCTTTGTAATCATAGTGAGAAGATATTAATTCTTGTTGTTTGCACACTGTTAGTTACTGAAAAATTAGTATATGCCTGTCAAATATGTCACCAAACACGTTAATAAATGCAGATGTATCAAATATATAATTGATGTATACAAGTTTCTGTGAAAAGCAGAAAGTGGGAGACTTTCTTCAGTTTATAATAGAAGGCTGCTAAAGAGGTAAGAAAAAAAAGATAGGGAAATCAGGTTTAAAAAGAAGAGAAGGTAATATGACCAGTAAGAGACTGTTAATATATTACAGAACTCTGAGATCATTAGAATAACTGCAAAGCAGAAGCATCTCAAATAATTTCTGTGCCACCAAAAGATAGCTAAATGCAGTCTGAACTTGTTATCACTTAATTCATTTAAATGGACTTTGACTTCTAAATTTCTAGCCTTTGTATAGAACGAATAGCTAGTGGCTGGTTCTAGTTGCAGTTCAAAAGGAGAAAGCATTAAGCAGAATTTTCCTCCAGTTCTTCTCAACCCTGTGTGTGAAGGACAGCTACAGTACCAGCCTTTAAACACTCTGGGCTCTGGGAAGATTTCCAGCTGAAGTAACTTGGTATTGTGCCAATGACTGTAATGAAGCTATTCTGATATCTACCAGATGACAATTTGGCTCAGAAAAATCAAAGTCAGTGAAAGCCCCAGCACTTTCCTAAAGGAGCTGAGAAACCACGACTGGCAGGTTCAAGCTGGCATAGTGAGGGCTGCAGGCTGCACAGCTTTGATGGATGACTTCGGTTTCAGTCTAAGTGACACATATCCAAATTATTTGGTGGGCAAAGACAGTTTTGCCTAAATACTCAAATGATCACTCTGACTTACATCCAATTGCTAGCAGGGGTGCCTGCCTAAATACCACTCAAACTTCTTTGCATCCTCATGCTCTTGAAAGCCATCATTGAGCCCCAAAGCGAAGTATTCTTAGCAGATACTTAAAGATGCTCTTTGTAAGTACAAATTTCTCATACTGTTATTTAGTGTGGAGAAGAAAGGCCGTTTCCTCTGTTCTTTGCAGTGAATTAGCTGTAGGAAGGCAGTCAAGAAAGCCAATTGCAAAAGACCCCTTTGTTTTTCTCCATGCTTGAAGGACTTGGCTTTGCTTTTTTTAAGTGAGGAAGGCATTTCTACCCATGGTGAATATAGCAGGAACTCTACAGTTTCCAAGTGCATAATACTAAAGCACATAATCTTCTTATGCACATTAGCTTCTAGTATCTTGACTCTGTTCCATTAAATACGAGTGCTGTTACAAGGACAATCCTTGCATCAATTGGTTACATAATTCAGTGATCAGACCAATCTGAGGCACAAAGGCTTTATTGATGGATAAACAAAATCATCAAATGAGGGAGGTTTTTTTATTTAAAATCCCTTTTAAGAACAGCTAATAAACCTTTAATAAACAGCTAATAAATGAGAACAAAAATTATGTCTGGAAAGAGTTTGAGGGGTGGAAAGAATAGTTGGTTTCACTTAAAAAGTTTCCTGAGAAATTCGCTGCCCACTGAAAATCAAAGCATGTACATGCTACAGGCTGGGTCCTACATGGTCAGCAGCCTGGCTCCAGAACTCAGTTTCCTCAGGAGAGCACAGAGGTAGTGGTGTCAGCTAACTCTGGCAAGTAAAACAACACTTCTGTTGACAGGACTCAGTCTCTCCCTGCAAACATGCATGTGTGGCAGCTCACTCAGACCTGGCCTGGGTACTGCAAACAGGGGAAAATGTTGGTCCATACAGATTTACTGAGATTCACATCTGTATTCAGTTAGAGTATTATTTTTTTGTGCCCTGAAGTGTGTAATTCCAACTGGAATGAAAGCAAGTTAGGTTTTAAATATATTTAAATATCTATGACTTTTCTGCTTTTGAAAAAATCCATTTAAATGAATAATATTTCAAATATTGTGAAGGGCAGTCTAAGAGAGTCTTCTAAATAAGAAACAGACTCAGAAAAGGACAGAGAATTACATTTATCAAGTTTTCAGGAAATTGCTTACAAGTCTTAGAGTTGAAAATGGGGAAATCGAGTATTTCTGTTATATGAACAAATCCTATATCACTTGCTGCTGAAGTCATCCACCTATCAGATATGTCTGGCCATGGTGGCCAACTGAGGTTCAGAAACCCTTAGAAATTAAACCCTCACAAAGTTTGCCGGCTGCCAGAGAGTTCTTAATTTACAGAAGAAATACAAATTATGAGTCACTAGAAAGTATGATGAACAAAAAGCATGTTAAGTGTGCCAGGTAGGATAAAACTACTGAAGCAAGCCCCAGATAAAAGGACAGAAGTCTTGAAGGGTTCACAAATATCTGCTATTCATAATCCCAGAACACGCTTCCATTATTCCTGCAACAAAATATAAGACTATAGCAAAAGTTCAAAGCTACAACCATGCCGTGAGGAGAAAATACAAATATTGCCTGTATGAAAGCAGTCCCCACCGATATGTTAACACTGCACACACAAATAAAATCTATTAGCCAGTCAGCAGATAATTATGATGAAGAGATTATCAGTGTCTTTCATTTTAGATTGTTGCTAAATGTGTCCAGTGTCTAGTGCCTTAAAACAAATCTAGAGTTTAGTTAAATATCCTCGGAAGCAAAGGAGTTCCTTCCTTGCCTCTTGCAGGTAAGAAAAACCCACATTACCATTTCAGTCTTTTTGCATTCCTTATTTACCCACACCAAAGCAATCACCAGCTGTGCTTCATTTTCCTACTGCAAAGTGGACTTCAGTTGAAATAACTTCAACTGCAGATTGGAGAAAAAGTAATTGAAGACTCCACTTTATGTTCTTTCCTTCAATAGTTTTAACTATGGTGATTTGTCCCTATTTAATTTGTGTTTACTGCAAATTGGACTCCATTCAGGTTAATTTTTGTTCACTGTGGTTTTCTTTGGTCTAGACACAATATGAGTCTTCGGCAATAAACCTTCTAAGCTCTACTTCTTTATGTGTCTGGGAAGTTTATGCCATTTACAAAGGCCTAATAAAGACATCCATCATAATAAAGTCAAAGAAAATGTACAATCTTTATGCCATTCTAGCGTCAATATTATGAAAAGATTAATATTAAATATCATATAAAGAAAATAATTTTTCCCGACCAAAAAATTATTATTTAGCATACCTGTTTGTTTGCCAAAAAGAGGGATTTTTGGAACTCTGCCTGAGAAGAAATTACCAGAAATTGAAGGGTATTTTTTGTCTCGCTCTTTTGTTCCCAGCCTACTGTGGGTTTGCAACCAGGGGTTTTTTGTGAAGTTACAGGCAAGAGTTTCTCTTGTCTTGGAGTGCTGTGCATTGCATATGATGTCCCCTGGGGCCAAGTGACCAGGTGATGGATGCAAAGAGGAGGCCCAGCAGGCTCAGTGGGACTAGTAGCCTCCCAAGACCAGGAGGCAGGTAAAGCAACTGGGAAAAGAGAACTCTTTCACAACTCAGGATTTATCCCGACTAGGAAGCTACTCGAAATATGTGAAGCACATCAAGACCAAAAATGAAAGGGTCCAAATGGCAATGACACAGACAGGAGGACTGACCCTCAGATCCTTAGTTTAAGTCTGTCTCAGTTCCTGAGACTTTTTTTGTGATTTTTACAAGAATCAATGTTTTCTAGTCCATTGCTTTTTGTTCTATCAAAATGTAGGTTTAGAGACTGAAACTCTGATTTTTTTTCTGCTGTGCTCATGTTAAGGAAAACATTCACTTCAGAGCTCTTACTGACTGGAGGTCATGTCATACAACTCCAAATTTATTTTAACAAGGAGGCTGGACAAAATGAAGTAAAATTTTCAAACAGGTGACCTCATTAAAGCACTGATCAGTGTGCAGATACCAAAAATAAACTGGTTCACATGTCTAAGGTGTTCTTCCTCTAAAAAGATCTCAAAGAACTTTCAAATTTTATCTGTGATAGTCACTTCACCCACTAAATTAAAATGCCAGGTGCATGATGCTTAGAGAAGGAACACAGAGCTGAATAGCATTGAATACAGATACAGTCAGCTGAACCTAGGTAATACTTATCTCCATCAGTCCAGAAAGCAACAGCTGGAAATAAATGGAACAGCTTTGCTGCTTTCCTGCTCCCATTACTGTTTCTCTATGTAACTCTGGCTTATATTAACAGTTTCCTAGAGATTCCAAAGTTGTGAATTGCGTTTTTCTTTCAAGCCTCACATTTCTTTTACACAGAAGACTCTACTATTTTAAATATCAATATTTGCATTTTAAAAGGCTTGTTTATTTGCCTGACTGAAAAGATTGATAAAAAGAAGACATGGAGAAATGGAATGTATACATGGGGACTAGAGTTTGCTGGGAAAATTCATTTAATAATATATTTTCACAAGTATCTTGTTAAAAGACCTGGAAGGATGACATAAGGGAGATAGTGTTTGCAGTAAGAATTTCCATTTACAAAAAATTGAAGTATACAATATACAAATATGCTTCTGGGAAATAATCTTTAAACTATTTTCCTCTGTTAAACTTTACCACTATCACACTGCTATCATGACCATTCTAGGTTTTGCAAGTTTTGCTACTACTTTTAGAAAGAACTGGTTGTGAAAACTAAAGGTAAAAGAAGCAGGCAAAACTTACCATATTTATGCAAAAACAACAAAAAAGATTAAGTGCCATAGAAGAGAGATGGCAACCGCTGGATTTTTCTATGAGCAAAAAAGTCAAAATAATAAGCAATTTTGAATGTCAAAATAAATGTCTATGTATATACAATTAATTGTCTTTCAAAGGTTGTCTATCCAACAACTCATAAAATATCTCAAACTCAAAAACCAAAAGTATCATAATTGTAATAAATACTATATAAAAACCAAAACTGGAACATAAGCTGTACATAGATTGAAACTGAACTAAATAAATGACCAATGACGCAGGAGGCATTGGTTTTATATTCAGAAGCATGAATACAAAACTTACAAAAATAGTACAATTTTACCTTCCTTTTCAGAGCATTATTGAGATAGTTAGGTCATACAAAGGACAGATGATATATTATTACTGATATTATATTCAGATTCTTTGCTATTAATTAGTTCTGCAGAAATGAAAATAAAAATTGTTTTATTTTCATCATCATTATTCCTCAGTCAGTCACAAAGCTGCTTGAATAAGAAAGCAAGCAAGCATTTTGGTTTTTAGAAGGGACAACTGAACATTTTGAATAGCACTGATTCATAAATTCTTAAGGCTTCCTTCTTCCTATATTTTTGTATGGTTAATTCAATTCTATAGCTACTAAAACTAGATAAATTCTACAGTTACAAAAATCTAGCCTTCCAAAACATCCAGAATAGAGATCAAATATTAATTTAAATTAATCAAAAAATATATGGAGGTCATGAAAAAGAAATCAAGTATTATTTTTAGATGGAAAAATATTTTAGTGGCTCATACAGATGCAGTACTGCCAATATTTCTAGAGTCTACTCCCAACCTTGTAGAAAACTAAAATGTATCCCAGGTCACCTCAGTGTCCCTATCCAAAAGCACATGGCTCCTCTAAGCTATCTGCCAAACCTCCCAGTACTCCAAATAAAGAAGGTACTTGTAGCAGCTGATTCATCCCTTCCTAAAATAGAATGAGCTGCCCTCTGAAGATAACTATTAACTAGAGGACATTCAGGTGATTACTGTTGGGAGGTGTGAAATCCATAGTCATGGCATGTTATTCAGCTCCTCTGTGCTTTTATTCTCTGTCACTGGAAGGGATTAATAGCATTCCTTGCTTTTCAATAATCTCTTGTCCAGGCAGAAAAACAAATGAACAAGAACAAACAAACAAGCAAAAAGAGTTGAAAACTGCAGGGAGATAAGAGTTGTTTGTGTTATCATTTTGACATTGAACATGGCTTCAACTTAATTTACAAGTAAATCCTTGTATATAAAATGCTATACAGATAATAAAATACATTTTTTTCAGAACTTGTAATACCCACTTAGATGTTGGGAGAGAAAAGACTGCTTTTGCTTCCCTTCTTGCGCCGCCTAAAGAGTTACTGTCACTTCCTATGACTATAACAGAATTGCAGGTATGGGCCACCTGTCAGGCATTAATTTGTAGTTTTGGCACTTTGAAATCAAACACATCTAAAGTGCTAAAACAGACAGGAAACTAAAAATGGTGCAAAAGTCAAATCAGACTCGGAGAAAAATATGTGTGTGTTTCTAGAATAGAAATACATGTACATTAGGAGCTATTCCTACAGGGCTTTTTAAAAAAAGTGGGAAAATTTTATTTATTCTCTACACAGAAATATTTTCCCTAGGGATCAGGTAAGTAAGAGGATCCTAACTTCTCTCTCAGTTCTGAAGTCAATAGAGACATTGACAAGATGATATTCAGACCCGTAGCCTAAAGTTCAAAGTGAAAAAAGACATTGTTCTCCTGATTTATCTATAGTAAAAGAAACCTATCCAAACTCTGTTTTGGATGAGACTGATTTGATATTTTGGTTGGAAAGAAGGGAATTCAGAAGAGGACATTTTAATGCTGGTCTATGTCTTCAAAGGTAAATAAGGTGGTCACGCTGTCCTCATTGTCCAGTTTACCCATAGCCTGTAGTCCATCTGTGCCCATATTCCATCAGCTTTAGGTGATGCCTGGTATGATATTGAGTTCTCAGTTACTTCAGCAGTACAGCAAGATTGCACAATCAAAACAAAACAGAAATATTCAGAGATAGCATTTACTGGCGTGGTGGCCACAAGTGATCTGATTCTCCACTCTTTGAAGCGCCAAATGTATCTCTTACAAATACATTCCCATCATCTCTTATTGCTGAGGTCTAAGGACTCTCATTGGCACCAGTGAACATTACACAGCCTCTCCCTTGTATGTATTAAACACTGGTGTTGTTCTGACTTGGCACTAATCTAATCTTCTGTTAGGTGTATAATTTGAAAAAAATTAAAAGGAAAAGAAATTAACCCAGAAAAACTATAGCTCTATATTGTACAAAGAAAAATCATCTTAATCTGCAGCAGGTAGTTTGTCTCATCTTTGGATCATCATAGACACAAATAAATGTACTTCTTGCTCTCGACAGTCCTGCAAATAGGGCTGAGGGCTGCAGGTTGGAATCACATCTCAAGCCTGAAAACTGAAAATTCATCTTATCTGCACAGGCTTTGGTTTGAATATAGTATGACCTTGTTTTAGTATGAAAGAACCATCAGATTTTTAACAATCATATCACTTTTGAAGATGCAGAGATCTCCAGATTGACATCATGTTCTTCTTTCCCAAAGAAACGTATGATGGCTTCTAACAGCACAAAGGGCCAACCTGACAAAGGAAAAGAAAACTTGTATAATTCTGTATGACAAATAATTACATTTCAGCAGTTCTTTACCTAAAGTGTATGGGTCTAAAAGGCCAGCCAAGTGTATGGATAAACACATACCCTTCATGCTCAGATAGATACCTTTCTAAAACACACACAATACCAGAGATGTCAAGCTTGTAAGCCAAAGTGATTTGACAAAAACAGAAAGGGGGAAAGGGAAAATGTGAGGCACCTGGGTGAAATAAAGGAAGTCTGGGCTTTAGAGCACTGAATTGCAAGGCTTCTTGTGTGCTATTCAACATTTTCCTGTGCTAAAAGGCCACCCTACATTTATAGCATATAGGGTGTTTATAGTATAGACTATAAACTGCTCTCTGAAATATTTGGCACAAATGTATTTCCAAAGATGAAAAATGGCTTACAACCAAAAAGAAATTTAGGCAGCTGCGGTTGCTCTTGCGAATGGCCCGGATTTTTAGGGACAGAGGGAGAGGGCTGAGGGGTAGGAGCACTTGAAGGGGTAACTGGGGAAACAACTGAACTTTGAACAACATCTTTAACTGAGGCGCGCCTTTTCACAGAACGCTGCCGGGCAACTGGAGTCCCGGCAGCAGCTGAGTGTCCTCCCCGTTCCTTAGCATGCTTGATCTTTAACGCAGCGACAAGCTGCGTCACCCAATGTAGGTGCCTCGCCAATTTCAGCCTTTTGGAAATGTCGATCTCCTCTGAGCG
>NW_005054301.1:2870763-2885976 GCF_000277835.1 Geospiza fortis
GGGTGGAGGCGCGCACCCCCCAGCCACTCATGTCCCCCGGGGCGGTAGGAGCCTCGGGATGCGACCCGACGACGGCCGGACAGGGAAACAAACGCAGCAGCACCTCTGAGGGCGGTGGAGCGCGAAGGAAAGACGCGAGCCGATCAGCCTTCCGTGGACGGGGTTGGGTTTATTGAGGGTACGGGAACAACGAGCGGGTGAGGGAGTCACAGAAGACTGACCAAGAACCTCCCCCTGGTCTGGCTTTTTATCACCGACCCCAGGGGGAGGGAGAACAGAATACAACCAATAACAGGACATTACATAATTACAGAGAACTAATCAGAGGACAACATAGGAGTGGTCTCCCCCCCTGACCCAATCACCTCCCAGACCCCGGGGAACTTTCCAGACTTGGGGAGGGGGCTGGGGATGATGGACAGGGGGGGTCGCCAGGGGAACACGAGGATTGACAAGCGAATTAACATAAACTGAGGAGGGCCCGACTAGATTAACAAATAACTGACACAGGGTGGGGAGGGGGACGCTGGAAATCCCCTTTGCCCAGGTCGCCATCTTGGGACAATACAAACTAATAGGAATTAAATTTAAAACTCATAAAACTTAACTTTGGAACAACAGAAAAAGTGCAAACAAGGTAAGGAACAAAGCATAAACACAAACGCACCCCAACAGGCATTTGAGGTCATTGCTTTTACATACCTCAGAGTATCCTTGGCTTTAACTAAGCATGGGCTTGTGAGTAACATCTGAGAGAAAACATATCAGATTTTAACTATAAAAATTTATTTCTACTAGTTTATTCTCTTTTCTTTATTTCCATTTTTATTTTCTAAAAATAAAAAGAGAAGCTATGTAATAGTCTACCTTTTGGTTTCAGTTCCTGTAGATCAAAGTCTGTAGACGCCTAAAAAATTAACAGAGGGATTTCTCATGCTTGTCCTGGGAACAGTTAAGAATTAAATATTGAAATAAGACTGTCTAATTTAAGCAAAGTTCAACTGAAGAGATTTTCAAAGACTGTTAAATGATGCCTCTGTTAGGTCCACCATTTGGCAAATACATCCCTTAGAGTAAGATATATTCTGGGTGTGATAGAGCTGTGCAGCTTGAAATGAAAAAGATGGTGATATTTGTGGCAATGTTACATTACTAAAGAGCTGTACTTTAAGAATCAACTCATTTTCCTGCAGGTTCTGTATTTGAGAGGATTGTTTTAATTATACAAATGCAGATATTATGTACCAAAAAACAGAATAGCAACAAAAAACTTCTTAGAACTTTTCATCACATATTTCCTGGAAGTACTCAGTGAGTTTGAAATCTAGATCTTCAGGTTGCTCCCTGCAAGCAGCAGCCTCAAGGATAAAATGCAGCAAGTACTTAAAAGGCCCAGGAGAATGCTGGAGTCTAGAACAGAAGATAAAACACACAAGCCAGAGGGCCAGCCTAGGTAGCTGCTGCCCTGGGAATTTATTCATAGCACACGATTTAACATCTGGCGGCTGCAGAGATCCCATGGGCTACCATCATAGGTCCTCAGTGTCTTTCTTGCAGCTTTTAAAAACATTCCAGGTTAACCCACTAAAAAGAGCAGATTCTTTCCTGTCTATGCATCAGCCATGTGTTTTTTATTTCATTTTGCAATACTGAGGCTAGGCTGGTTTTCCTATTAATATATTCATTAAGAAAAAAAAGTATAGATAAAATAAGAGGGCAAAGGGAGTTCTTTGTAAGAATTTAGAACAACCACACCACTTTGTCAGATTCTAACAGATGCCAGATTATCCCCCAGTAGCAATCTGGTGACTACGCTCACCATTGAAGCACACCAAAAAAACACCCTTGTTAATCAGACTAACCAAATTAATTCAGCTCTGTTATGACTCGCTGTGGCTGGATTTTTTTCAAAATACACTGTGTATATTCATTAAATATGAAGAAAGAGCCCACATGAATATTAAAGTGATGTCATTAAGAAGGAGAGAATTAACACAGCAAAATCACTGTAGTAAAAATTTTTTATAGACCATTTTAAAATTACATGTTTTTTCATATTTAGAGTTGTCCAGAAGGTACATGAAATACCAGACTCATAGATATTAATGTTGTTTATAACACTTCTTAAGTAGATTATAATTTCTCATGGCTGCTGTGCTAGTGTAGAGTGCTTTGACATGATTTTTAGGTAAAGCTATATCTAAAGATTTTAAAACATCAGAAAGCTGATCTTGGGACAGACAAATATTGATCCTGAAAGAAGCTTAGGATGTTTTTGTTCCCTTACATATGATGATCAAAATAATTTTCTCTACAAATTTATGCTCTCAACATATTTATTGGTCTTGGTGATTGTGGGCCTGAGAGAGGATCAGATTTGATAACCAGTACACCAGAACTAATCCAATTAATGCCGCCCCTAATGGTGCCTGTTGGCCACTACTTACAGAATGTGATGGTTATGAATGCACCATAGCTAGCCCTAAATACAGAAGCCAGTATTAGCTGGTGAAGGGCAAAGCTCACTCCATACCATGTTAAAAAGTTACATTTCTTAAAGAAATGGCCAGTTAAGAATGATCAGCTAATGCATTTCTGCATTTTCACTGATTCCTCCAGAGTTGTATCTTTCTTCTTTATTAGCATGATGCCTTTCAGATTCAGAATCAGAAGCAGTTTGGAGAACCTGGATTATTTTCCTTGGTAAAGATATCTTGCTGTCATTGAGTTCTGAATTCAGAAGATACTAGATGAATATTCTATCAAGGCATTTAGAGTCCCAAGCATAGGCACAAAGACATATAAAACTCACTCATATGAATGTCAGATGAATCAGATCATTTTCCAGTGCACTTTTCAACCTGCATTCACCCTCTCTAGGCTTTCTCCTGAGCCCAAGCTACACATGGTGATGCTTAACCAGCAGCCCTGTTTTATCCTGTCTCCCACCTACAGGCACACAAAACTTTTCAGAGCATTGTCTGTCCATATCAGATGCTACATTTTATTGTCAGCACAGAGTGTTTTAGCTGAGAAATTATGTATTTCTCATGAAGCCACTAAGAGAAGTAGGGTTACACTACCCAGTTTATTGACCACTCAGCTTGATTTAGTGCAATCCCTGCCAACAATATAAAAGTCATTTTTCCAAATATTGATGTGATATCTCTTTAGCTGCCTGTCAGCATCAATAAGAATGCCAAAGCAGTAGGACCTTTTACCTTAAGAAACCTTATAGAGGAGGCATTAACCTCCTGGAGATGTACACCTGAATTGTAGAATACATTATGCAATAGTGTGGGGCAAAGCATAGTGTCTAGTCCCTGGTAAAATGAAAATGCCATCTACAGGTAAAATGCTTTTCTTTTCTAAATGTAATATGAAATTCTCAATTCATTAATATTTGACTAGACTTTTGAAATTTTGTCTCAATTTCTATTGACTACAGTCCATATGATTCCACAATAACTCCATCACAATTTCTCTACTATGGATCAATATTTTATTCAATTTGTTAAGTACTGTATTCATTTCTGCTCATGTGGAATCTTATGTGTAGTCTCTGCTTTTGTCTGTCTGCTAGCACAGGAATATTGATGGAAATCAATGGTGTAATCAATCTGCTGCTTTTCCTTATGTCTGTAAAAGTTGAGACTTTAGCTGAAACCAAAATGTTAGATGACTGAATCCGAGGGAGGAGAAGGAAGGAATTCACAATCTGTAATAAGATCTTGATGAAATACAAAAATGTCATTTTCATTTCTCTATTATTTCAAATTAAAAGTCTTGGTAGCCAGTGCAGATTTAATTTGCACTAGTAAAGCACTTAGAAGCAATTGTACAATCAGTGTCCTGTAACAGATCATTTTGATACTATTAGTTAAAGATGGATTCCCATTTGAGTTTTTGATGTATTTATTCCTACTACTGAAAATCACTGCTGCATTTAAAATACTACAGGTATAGAGATTCATGTAGTATTTTTGTTTCCTTTTGCCTAATTTTATAACCCAGAAATATCCTGTCCATTTTTACTGAAATGTGTAATTCCATACAAAGTTTTATGCTGACATAATTAGTCAAAATTCATTTTAGTTTGTGGAAACAATCTGCCAGTGTCTAATTGTGGAGGTTTATTGCTCAAGTAATGGAAACCAGGAGAGGCCCATACATGGCATAATGCTTTCAGACAGGACACTTTAGAGACTTAGTGTTTGGATGATTAGCAGAGCAGATGTTAAATGAATATTTTTAAATTATGTTTCCTAATTTGTAAATGTAATTTTCCCCTTGGTCTTCAATATGATAAACGAAACCTTCATGAAGTTGGAATCAGAAAATTCTCTTTCTTGCATAATTTCTGCTTCACCATTGTTCAATTACCTGGCCCCACCAGGCTTAAAATTGCATGGCTAGTGAATTTTAACCAAGATTATAAAGATTTCAGGTGACTACATTTTAAGATTTCAGATGACTAAGAAACATGCTAAAACACATGGCTTCAAATATTATCTTCCAAAAGTCCTAATTTCTTATGGCAATTGCCATTGGAAAATAAGAAATAGGTACCTGATCTTTATCTATCTTCTATCCCTGCCTTACCAAGAGAGTCATCTTCAGGGTCAGGGATGCCAGGACATACCCCTACATTTTTCAGAATGAAAAATTTATTTTGTAATGAGGCAACAAGCATTTTCAGACAAGAGGATAGATGGAGTTGCACAAGCCTGTCAATGGAGTTATCATTTCAGTCAGTTGCTGAAAAACGTTTATTCAGACAAAAAGGCCTCATCATATAACCCATCTCCTTTTTGTGCAGTCTTTTTTTTAAAGTCCACTCCTGGGATGAGCAAAGGGAGACACTGGGTACAAGCGCTCCCAACAGAATCTTCCAGTGTCACTTTATCAGTTACGGACTAAAATGGAAAAAGGAAAGGTGCGTGGAATGTTGTGACAGCCACGGGGACTTCCCAGGTCACTTGCTGTTCCTGAGTAACAGTTTTTGTTTTCAATGGGACTTGCTACAGTCAGGTGTGGAAACAAACTTTCAAAAACACTTTTTTTTTTAATAATTTAACATACAAAAGCAAAACATAGAAAGTTTATATTTATTGTCTTCCAATTTGTTCTCCTGGTGAATTTATAACCCAGATAATAAAATATACTGACCTTGCAGTAAAGCAAGAACTTTAAGTAAGTCAAAAATTACTCATTCATAAGAAAGAGAAACAGTTAAGGAGCATTCAGAAATGCACAGGAGGCTATTTGTTTGTGTTTTTCATGGATACTCTGTTTTGTTCTTAATGTTTGATGGATACCAAAAAGAAATGGGAGGGATGGTCTAAAATAGGTAAGAAAAAACCTTAAACCTCAAGTTCTACTTGAGCTTTTTAAAGATTTTAATAATGTTGGCATAGAACTGCAAAATTGGTGATTAAAAGTCTGCTCTAAATGGGCTCCATTTTGGAAAGAGAATGTAATGGTGTGTTCTCATTACTACAGCACATCCTCTTATTTTATCTGGATATGAAAACTTCAAAAAAAGTGAAACGAGCCCAGCAATATTTTTAAACAAACCAAATATGACTTTTAAAGATTGGAATGGAAGAACTACAAATCAAAGGAATAAAATTAGCTGGAGTAGAAATTAGCCAAAATGGGAACTGATGGGATGAGAAAGTTTAGACCATGTCAGCCATGTTTTTTGTTGTTATTTTTTTTGTGTGTTTTGTTTTGTTTGTTTTTTGTGGTTTGGGGTTTTTTTGTTTTGTTTTGTTTTGTTTTGTTTTGGGTTTTTATTTTGGTGGTTTGGTTTGGTTTGGTTTGGTTTGGTTTGGTTTGGTTTTTTGACTGGTTTTCTTTGTTTGGGGGTTTTTTGTTTTTTGGGGGGGGATTTTTTGGTTTTTTTGGTTGGTTGGTTTTTTGGGGTTTTTTGTTGTTGTTGTTGTTGTTGTTGTTGTTTGTTTGGGGTTTTTTGATTTTTTTTTTTTTTTTTTTTTAGTTAGAAGATAGAAATTTTGGAAACTCCAATAGATTCCTGAAGGATCTTATGGCAAAGAAACAGATGCTTTCTTGTTTCTCTGCATAGTCTTTGGACTCACAAGCCTTAAGGAACTCAGTATGTTACTGAAGACCCCTAAGAGCCTTCAATAGATTATAACACTGAAATACATCCTGAGTTGTCTTCCTTTTTCTGTTTTTTTAACACAATCTTGATAACAGCATGGAATATGGCAAACCCACAAAAAGTGTGAAAACCAACTTCAACTTAAAAAATGTCACTGAAAGATACACATCTAAACAAAGTGTGGCGTCCCATACTGGGGAAGGTTTGGACCCACTGTGCTTAGACTACTTTGATGATCTCTTCTTATCCAACAAATTCAATAGTTTTGGGACATACAAAAGTTGTTTCCCACTGTAAGCTTGCCTTATACCAGTGATTTGATAGATGTATGATCTATGCAGACATCTGAGATCTTCAGGTGTGACATCAGGGCCAGAACTACTGTGTGGTAAGGACACATCTAGAAATCCTAGACCAATGTAATAAAAATCCCCAAATTCTTTTAGACTGCATTTCATGGCAGAGAAAGAGAATATGCCCAGAGCTATTGTGTTTGTTTCTCTCCCTGTTTTGTCAGAAGCTGTAAAGCATTCTTATATTCAGATGTCTGAAAAAGAAATAAACTTCTGGTTTCTACAGAGAAAGATTCCAAGTCAAAAGAGGACTTTTATTTGAAAATCTCTGTATAGAAAAACTCTCTAAGATGTTTTGATCAATTTCTTTTTATAGAAAGGTTATATATTTGTGTTAGATCCTTAAGACAGGGAATTGAACTGCATTACAGTGGTTCCAGGGATAATTGCTCTTTTTTTGTGATACAGGTGCACCAATTATTATACAAAAAGTTGAATTTGCTCTAGCACTTTCCCAATTAATTTTTCTTTTTCTAAGATGTGGAATCACAGAAAATAAGCCCCAACAAAATTTCAGACAGCTCAACAGAACTTTTCCTTTATCCTCCCTATCTTTTCATAAATTTATTCTTTTTAAAATTAAAAGGCATATCAGCCGTGTTTTAAAAACAATATGATTTCTCCTGCTCTTTATATAATTTTTACTGTGTTCAGACTAGCATGAAATATTACTTAACACAGTTTTCAAACACACTTATTAGCTTTAAGTGACTGTAAATTTTGTTCTGTATTTACAAAATTCTCTGCACAATGCACACAATATGTACCATGATGTGATTTTACACTCACTGGCTCCACAGATTGAAGAAAGCAAACACTGGAGCTCTGGTTTGGATTTTTCTCCAGTGAGAAAAACTATTCTACTGAGAATGAAAAGGACAGTGCCAGTTTCCTTCTTGACTTGAATGAGTTCAGCTCCTTCTTAAAAACTTTTGCTTCCTATAAAGGGATTTTATTAATGGTCTCACTTACTAAAACCTGACCAATTTTGGAGGTTTTCAGTGTACTGTATCATTAAGAAACTGTAAAAACAAACAAATTGACAGAAACATGAGAAACAGCACTTTAAAAGAACAGATTCGTAATATTTGAGGTTTGGAGAGTTGGTCTGTTCTCCTTCCAACACTTTAAATGACATTTTCAAGCCAGAAGGGTTATTAACAACTTCATTTTAAAGCTCTTAAAAATCCAAACACTGACTGGATTAACTAAAAGGGTGCAGAGGACACGTTTCTGTTTCTGACTTTATTCACTCCCATGTCTGTCAGCATGTCTGAATTAGAGCTGAATCTGATTACTGTATTGAAATATAGAGAAACACTAGAAGCAAATAAAATGCTGGCTCCAGGGAGTCTCCTAGGTTACATCTGTCTGCAATCCTGTCTTTGCTTCTCTGTTGTTACAAACCTTCAGCAGTGTGGAAGAATCAGGAGTCCTTTGGCTACAGCAGTAATGGTATCAATGTTGTTTGTGCTGATCCTCTACAGTATGTAATAGCTGGGAAAATCATATGTATCACCAGCACTATCACTAGTTCAGTGATGAGATCAGATAGAGGAAAAGCACCATCTGCTTCTGGTACACCATGAGCAACATGCCAGAGTTGTTAAACTATTAGTTAAAATTATGAGCAGGGTTTATTTTCTAGGGATTTTTTATTTTGTAAACTAGTCTTTCTAAGTAGATCACAGGAGGTGTTTGCTGGTTTGGGTTTTCTTTTTTTTTTTTTTTGAGAGGGAGATTATTCTTTCTCTTTTTGGTTGTTCGTTTGTTTTGTTTGTTTCCACAGAATCCCACTGGAAAGAAAAAGTTTGCAGGAATCTGATGTTTTGCTGTATGTTAGAATCAGCACAGGCTGGAACATGATAGTAACCTTGTATTTAACTCCTGCAGTGGAGAAACATAGTGAGATGAGAAATTAACAAGTCGAGACAGGTGAGGAAAACCCCTTTT
The DNA here is from genome assembly GCF_000277835.1 of Geospiza fortis. NCBI lineage: Eukaryota > Metazoa > Chordata > Aves > Passeriformes > Thraupidae > Geospiza > Geospiza fortis. The sequence goes on from NW_005054301.1 coordinate 2,879,197, forward strand.
TGACAAATGTGATAGCATGTCCTAAACAGGATTCTCTTTTAAGTATTGGACTATACCTACACACACACACACAAGATGAGAATTTTTTAAGGAGAGCTGATATTAGATTGTCACAATGAAGAAAAGACAGACATTTTCTGGGACACAAAGCCACTTTTCGGTTCTAAAACAATGAAGAGTTGAGAAAAGTAGTGAAGACAAGCACAGCTGGGAGCAGCTTCCTACTTGGTTACACTATTTAAAGAGAGGGACTGACACAAAAAGTCGTCTGGTTCCTAGTGATAAAAGGACGATGTTGCTTAGGGAAGAGAAGATAGGGAAGGAAGCTGCTGTATGCTAGAATTAGGAAATATGCAGTTGTTAAAAACAAAGCCCTGGATATGAAAATCTTCACACTTAAATGGTTAAAAATTCAGAATTTGATTCAGCAACTTGCCTGGACTATAATCTATAATCAACTATAATCCAAATCTCCTTTTGGATCACTCAGGATCCTGTTCATACGTCCATATTTTGTGACTTCTTATGTCTGTACTGAAAATGAAAGAAGAAAGCTAAGTATCTAAATGAATTTTAAAAATTTTCTTGGTGTCTAAATGTCAAGAAAGGGACCAAGTAGAATAATTGTAAATTAGATTTATTTAGAAAATATTAAAACTCTGGATTTGAAACATCGGTAAGGTTTCCCATTGCCAGATATTTTTTGATCTAAGACAGAAGAAAAAAAACTGCATAGGAGACTTCAGGGATAAACCCAACCTGAACTAGACCCTGAAATACATGCTTGTTTCCCCCTTCACTGACAACCTGTGGCAAGATAATGTACAGCAGCATTTACCATCAATTTGTAAGAGATTATGCAGTTGTCAAAAGAGATGTCAATATAGGCTTTAGCAATTGCTTCCTGAAAGATTTTGGAGGGAACTACTAAGCTGCAGCTGGGTTTTGATAGCTCTTTACAGCTGTGCACATCTGGGCAGATGCTGTGTTTACCTGTATCTTTAGTTCTGTCTTGGTATGCAGTGGCTGCAATGACAGTGAGGTGTAGCAACCAATTTCTTCATACATATATTATGATTTCAGTGCCATCCATTATAAACCACACAATCTCTCTCTCGTTTTTCTTCATAACCACATGTCTGGATTCCCATAAATAAAACCATAACTACCGATGCTTTTGTTTAACGTGATTTAAAATTACAGTAATGATTATGTCTTCCTTGGTAACTCCAAGTGCTTATTGCTGGGTTGCAGTTCTTCTGCAGCAAGGTTTCTCCGCCTGAGACATTCTGTCTCTAAAATAAACATTTCTCTGCTCTATAACAACATCAAGTAGATAACCAATGCAGTCTAATTTTTCCAGACTATGTCTATAGTCTTGTAAATACTTTGGTTTAATCACTTAGCCAAAACTTGGGGTCATTTGTATGAGGGAAAATGAATGGTACAAAATCGTCTTTAAGAGAAGGACATTTATTTATAAAGGAAGAACCCAAGTTTTATTTCCCCAAACACCATTTAAAAAACATAAAAAAGCCACTTGGGGTTTTATTCTCTTTCTGTGTCTTGGTCATGATTTTCAGCTCTGCCTGTCCTATCATATCTGTGGCTAAGGATGCCTGACCCCCGTCTAGGATTAAATCTTTAATTTCTCTGTTGCCCCTCTTTTCAGTTTCCTACTTCAGCTCATGGACCACTTGCCAAGCAGCCCATTACTTGTGGTATTCTAAGTCTTAGGAAAAAAATAATTATAAAGCTAGGCCCAAGCCAGAATCACCATATTTTCAGGAAAAAAAGGATATTTTATGATTCAAGCATGGATTCAAAGCCAAAATTTTGTCCCTGTTTTTTTTACATTCCCAGCCAATATTCTTAAATATCAAATTCTGCATGTAGCAGGGATGAAACAAAAAGCAAGAAACTATGCTCCAAGTCTTCTTCTAAGGCCTATATTCACTAACTCTGTAGTTAAAGCGTTAGTTGGGTTGTCCTGTAATACAACATAGCAGAAGGGCCTGACTTCCATCAGCTTATTGCAAATTCGAATAAGCCAACATTAGATAAGCAGTTAAAGGTAATTCATTACAATGTTATTATGAACATTGTCCTAATTTAAGGAAAAATATTTGCTACTGAGATATTTTTGAGATATTTTTTATTTAAAAGCATATAACAAAAAGTAACCAATTTTTAAGTGACAATTTTTTTTTTTAATGTAGAAATGGGTTGACTTCAGAACCAAACATGGTATACTCATATCAGAGAGAACTCTGAAAAGGACACAGGGCAACTTTCCAGTTTCTATTTCACTCTATTTTTCCTTCCCTTCTCTTTTCCTATTTCTTGTCTTGTAATTGAGAAACAAAACATCAATTTCTATAAGTTTTCCTGGTTAGCCTGTCCTGTCTGTGTGCAACGGAACATCTCTTGAGGGGGAAGAGACACACCTCTCTCCCCTCTGCAGATATAGACCATGAAGTGACTTCACTAAACCATTCCACTTTGATCCATGATCAGAGAAGTTTTTAAAAGGCAGAATGGTTGTGTGCATGGAAACAGCAGGGAGGGAGCAACTCTGTATAACCCTTTGTAATGCAAGCCAGCACATGAACTTCTTGCACAAGCAACAAAACTCACCCCAGAAGAATAATAATTTGGGAGTTCAAAATAACACTTAAAGGAAATATAACAGATTTTTTAAAAAATAATAAAAGGATGGGGAGATGTTATGGATTTTTTGTCACGGCATTGTCATACAATACAATTTCAGACATTTCTCTAGCAGTATGGCTATGGATAAGCTAAGAAAAATGAGATATGGTGAGGCTTTTTCATTGCTGTGTACCTTGGAAATTTATTTTCAATATCAGTTGATTGGGTAAAGATTTCGAAGAATTAATTTGATCCCAGCTTTACAAAGGATGCACAGACACTGTTTAAATTGTTGCTCATTAATACTTTGTACTACACAGTTCAAGTTTTATTTCTTAACAATTTCTGTTTTGCCTCATAGCAGTGGTATTTTGCCACCCTTCTTGGAGGAGGCAAGGATGAAATTAATCCAGTTATTCAATTACCACTTTCTGAAAATATCATTTCTCATATGGGGAGGAGTGGGAACAAATCAATCTCCTCACTGATTAATTAAAGGTGGGTTTTCTCATGCAGCACTTTTAGAGGGCAGAGAAGATCAGAAGGACCTTAGGGAAGTGAGCATCTTCATCATGTCAAATCGCCTGCTCTCATACCCTGACAGAACTGAATTGTTAAGGAGTGAAATCCTGTTGATTTATACACTTTAAAAAAAAAAAAGTGTCAATGCATCCTATCCTTTTATAAAAAGCGCTGGTTAGTACATTTAGATGAAATGTATATGGTTTTCTTTTTTTTTTGAAAAGACAAATACTTGACTGAAAAGACTTACAAACAGTTGTTTGCAATTTTATCTGAAATTTATCATTTAAAGAGAAAGCTGAATTTAGGCACTTGTGCTTTGTCTATAGTAATAAAGTCAGATGAGCAATTCAGAAGTGAAGTGAGAACTTCACTGGGATTTATTAATCTTTGAAAGAGCAGTATGGATTTCTCCTGTCATTTTGTGAAAGAAAGCCAACATGGATTATCCTGACTCTCATAAATGTTTCAGCAATTTTGCTCTTTTTCTGATGAGCAGGCGCTTTGTTATTTGGGCTTACACCTTCCCTTCTGTTTCATGTGTAAATTCTTATCTATTTCTAAAAAATGTCTAGATGTCTGAGAATATATTTCAAAGGACTCTATAACAGTCCTTTTTATGTAATACCATGTTAGTGAACAAAATGGATTGTCTGTGTACCTTTAATTAACTTCTTGTGAAGCTGATCTAAATTTTTATTCATAAATAACCACATTTCCAAAAGATAGAAAACTAAATTCTATGCATTTAACAGACAAGAAAACTTTATTTTTTGTACTGTTCCCTAATTATCCTTGAATGATACCATGATGATGGCATTTTGTTAGTCTTTTACAAATTGTTAATGTGCCTTGAAAGTAAGATGAAGAACTGTAGGCAAAGCAACTCATTGAGAAGGATTGACTGGTATTGTGAAACCAAGATTCATTTCAAGAAAATTATTTTCAATGGTGGAAAGACCGTGCTACACATAATCAATGCTCCCAGGAAAAAATGAGAGATAAAAACCCTGCTGTGGTCATTGAGAGATTTGCTAAGCAATTCAAAGATGAGAAAAATTCTACTAGCAATCTTTGCTCTGTGTTTTCTTTTTTCAGGAATTGGATTTTGTCACCCTGACCTAAAATCAAAATATTCACTGCTGTTTTTCTCTTCAGAAGCATATTGAGCTTGCCTGTCTGACTGTCAGAAGAGTTAGTCTGCATTATGGCAATGGAACTGAGGTGAAGAGAATTGAAATCTAAAACTGTTCAGTTCTGGTACAAAAAGGTCATTATATATGAAATTAATCTAATCACGACTGGACAGCCAAATTTTGTGTACTGAATCTGACAAGTAACCAAACCAATTAGAAAGGTAAGAGAGTTCTCTTGTTCATATGTTACAAAAGGGTAGTTGTTGATGGTACTTTTTTTTTCTTGTTTTCTTGCTAACATACACCAGAATTCTGTCCATTAATGAAAATAATATTCTTAATATACTGTATGGTAGTTCATTTTTAAAAGTAAGACCTTTCTGCTCATTGTATGTGAAACAGAGAAATTAACACCAAAAAAATTAAATTCAGATATTTGTGTACCCATGAATACATTTAATATAAAATGATATTATTAAGGAGCCTTTTAGGTGATACATTATCATAAGGTTTTGGGTTGTTTTATTTCATCTGCAAGACTTTTTAATAATTAAAAATATATTCAACAACTTCTAGAAAAAGCATGTGGCGTGAAATTGAAAATAGAGCCACCAGACAACACTCACAAAGCCTTTAAATACATATTCATAATTTCCCAAAGAAGTGGCTTTCAATAACATTTCATAGACAATTGACAAGCATATACCCATCTCAGACCAAACTTCTGAAGAGGAAATTGTCTTAAGTAGGTAGCCCCCTCAGGTTCTCAGCAGACCTTAAGCGTGTGCTTTAAATTTAATCATCGTTGCAAGTGCTGTCCCAAAGGTGAATGTTTTCCTTAACTGTCAGCTGTAAGAAAAGAACTTGTGGGTTTTTCCTATGTACTTTGTAGATCATCTAGCAAAAGACAACTGATAGTTAATTCAGACTTTGGATACTAATGCAATGTAGCTAAGATACGAGGGATACCACTGCTTAGGACAAGCAAAATTCAAAAACATAAAAGTCCATATAGTTAATAGAATAGCCTAAGTATTGTAAGTCTCACAGCTATATCTTTCCTCCTATCTGCTAGCTAAAATGCAAAACAAATAGCCTCTCTAAAGAAAAAAAGGCACTGAAAACATGAATGGAATATGCAGAGTAACAACTGACAAATACTGGTCGAAGCAAAAAGATTTTCCTGGAAACTTGGGAAATCAGAATGTCAAAAGATCTTTCCCAGTAACCTCCTCCAATCCCTATTTCCCTCAGGAAAGGTCTTGTTCCAGAGCATGTCAATCCATTTGGGTTTGGGGTTTTTTGATCTAAGATAAAAATTTTATATTAATATCTTTGATTGGTAATGGCAGTGGCACAAGGCCAGTTACACAATATATGAAGTTTCGGGGTGGAAATTGTATCAGAGAATATGGCACTTTTCCTCATTTATCAAAAAAAAAATCAGCAAAATTGTTTGTTTCAAAGAGAATAAAGCAGAGGAAAGCAGAGCTTTTATCAGTGTTTAAACATTTCCAGAATAATTCTGGTGAGATAAGGGGATGCATTGTTGATTTTACTTTGAAGAAAATTTAATCAGAATTTGGACCATCTACTCAACAAGTCTGGAATCCTGCTTCCACAAACTAAGCCTCTGAAAGTGAATATTTTTTTATGTGTATATATATGTCTGTATGTATGAAAGAGTCTATTTTGCTGAATAAAGGACAAATTTCTGAATTAATTCCACTGTGTAGCTTGAGGTCAAAAATTCCTCCATAATTTCAATAAATGATCAGTTGGCTACATGGACTTACTCTCCTTTTATCTTTCACAGCTTTCCCACAAACAGCTCTGAACATGCCAGATCTTGAAAGCAGGCTGAAATCTGGCTGGTGACAGTAAACTTAGATTACTCCTGACAGAAATATTCTGCTTGGGAACAGAATTGAATTACAAATTTTGATTGTGATCCAGATTTGCCAGTGGAAGGAAATAGTTTTTATATAAAGACAGCAATTTTGACACACTGTTTTCACATGCCTTTATTTAAAAATAAAACAAAACTACATTTAGTCTTAAGACATTACTTTGAAGTGAATGCCCAAAAGTTTTTACTTTGAAAATACAAATACATTATCCAACCTTTTTTGCAGCCAAATTTTAGTAAATGATTCAACAATTTCCCCACACGTTGACTAAAATCACTAAAAAATCAAACAATATTTCAAACCTGAATTTCAACAATGCTTATAGCATTTAAATAATAAAAGTTTCAGAAAATACTAAGAAAGGGAAAAGAAGTTGAGGAAAGACTGATAAACATTTTCTTATCTTCTTATGTGTCTCTTTTTTAGTTATTTACAATACATTACTTTTTTCCTCACTAGCAACAAGTTAAAGTAGAATTCACTATGTAAGAAAAGTGAGCTGACAAACTTTAATTTTTTTTTAAACAGTGAAAAGTTTGATAAAATAAAAAAAGTATATG
>NW_005054301.1:2885986-2891628 GCF_000277835.1 Geospiza fortis
CGGTTAATATTTCATTTTAGTCCTGTTAGCTAGTAGAGCTAACAAGTAACATTAGCAAAGATAATGTTAGCAAAAAACTATATATGTGCTTGAACATTTTAATAAATATATATTACATAGTAAAATTACTATAAATTTTTAGTGCATTATGAAGTATTATATAAATGTTAATTATTATGTCTGCTTTAGTAATGTAGTCTCTTCTAAATCTCACTTTTTCAAATATTTTATACTCTAAATAGAAAAAATCATGCCAGAAAATATATTAATATGCCTTATACATATAATAATAATGTGTATTAATATATTAATATTAAGAAATGGGAAATAATCTCCCCTTACTGGCTCTTATGTATAATTAGCTTCAGAGATTATTCTGTTTAAATAGTTTTGTCCTAGGATTTTATGGGTTTTTTGCCCTACTAAACCTAGATCATACACTGAATGTAATTAAAATATAATGCACTTCAAACTGAGACCTAACAACAGTATGTCTGACAATGCAGTATGGCGTTATCCTAACTGATGAGGCATTTTGTTTTAATTTTAAGCGATGAGTACACAGGTGAAGCATGCTTTATGGGCAGTCCTGCAGAGGGAAAGCGTCTCTCTTTTCCCAGAACACACATAAAAGACATAAAATGCCATATAAACATTTTCCACATCATCATGTTTCCCAGCAGGATCACTTCTGAGTGAGAAGTTTTGTCTTCTAGTCTTGTTTAATCTTCATGTTAAATTTTCCTGCAATAAAGGGTTGCCTGCTGTAAGCTGTGTACAGGTGGGGTCTCCTCTTTCTGGTTCATATCAAGTTCACTCCTTCCTAGGTCTTTTTACATTATTGTGCCTCAGGCTCCCTCTTCTTCCAAATTCTTCTCAAACAAAAGACTTAAAAAAATACTTTCAGGTTATCTAGCCTGTTTTGATCCTGCTTAATTTTTAAATGTTAATTTAAGCAAATGTTTTGATAGGACCATTTTGTCTAAGAGGATGTGTCATGCTTATTATTTAGCTAAATAATGGGATATTTGCCGTATAGTAATTACTTACCAGGTGAGCATGAATGTGAAAGATAGAACTTGATTACCTGTCCAGCAGACAGACATGACACAAAGCTTTAATAACTCTGTGAGGACTCTACAACTTTTCTTGAGGCCACTGAGGCATGTTCTAATATGTATGAGTAGAATTTAGTAGCTCTCAGATCTTCCTGCTCAAATAATGAATAGCGCCAGCTGCATATGGCAAAAATATAATTTACAGCATGAGGCACCATTGGTGAAAAACCAATCTGAATTTTCTTCTGGCAGAGATTGATGAGCTAGGAGCCACACAAACCCTGTTAGCCCAGCATCTAAGTGAAGATGTTCCTCCACAATGATACAAGAACTACCTTGAATTGGAAAATAATTTGAAAGAAAGATGCATCTTTCTTGATTAGAATACCCAGGCAGACACCTAGGGATGGATCTCTGGATGAGCGAAATTATCTATGCAGTAATTGTCTAAGAAGTGATGCTTAGAAGAAATGCTTCAAGTACTTTCTTAGGGATGAGCCCTCATCTGCTGATGTTCTTGATTCCTGCCAATCTTCTTGGCCTCATTTTTTGTTGTTTGTTTTGTTGGGTTTTTTTTCTTCAATTTCTCTAAACTGGTTTATTGAGGAGTTACCAATTTATATTCATGTCAGATTGAATCTGAGTTTTGTCCCACAGTTTTCTAGAACCAACATATAAAAGTATTTCTACCTGTCAAAGCATATATTTTTATGTCCTCAGATAAAAGCTGAGGTTAGAAATGAAACTTTCATGGAGAACAAGACATAAGCACTCATCCTACACAACAGGAAATAAACTGGCTTATGCATTAGACTTACATTCCACAGTCAGTAGTGATAGGGGTATTTGCAACTCTCTTTAAATGAAAATATAAAGATTTCCTCAGGTGTGTACTGGAGACAGAATCCTTCACACAAATATGGCTGTTCCATTCGTATACTTATCACCTAAAAATGTCAAAATGGCTTTAAGGATTCTTACCACAATGATTATTTCAGGACCTTCTTACCTTTCATGTATGAAGTAGCTATATATTCTTTCATGGCAGTCATTGAACTTCTAATAACAGTGTCTACTCATTTTTTGTGTTACCCTTTCTTTACTTTCTACTTTTTATTTTCCTGGGATGGTATATTGCTACATCCTCCATATTAACAGGAAAACATACAAAATAAATCTTTAAGATCATAAATAATGATATTTTTGTAAAATTAAGCCATAATCTGGAAGAATTCAATTTGAAAAATACAAATACTACTGAAGAGTCTGAATGACAAGGAATACTAAGAATTGTAGATATTCTTTAGTATGTTCAGTGAATGTTTTACAGTAGTCTCACAGGATCTAAATTAAGCCAGAAGAAAAAAGTTATTAACTTTATTCTATCACTCAGGATGATTAGTCATATTTCTGGGCCTTTCCTACAGCACAAAACTAAAGGAAAGTGCACTATTACGGACACAGAGAATGTATTCTATATTTTATTGGCAGGGCAAAAGATAGAGTACCATTTTTTACCTTTCTCCACAGGACTGGACTTCCTTTTTTCCCTGTAGATGAAATACAATATCCACTGCAAAAAAAAATCCAAGACTAATCTGATTTGGTAGTCCATCCACATGAACAGTGAACCAGTCTTGACCTTCAAAAGCCCCACAGTGCCAAGAGAGTAGAAGACTAATGAACCACTGGAAACCCATGGACACCTCAATTTCTCAGTAATCCAGTTTTCTCTCCAATCCCAGCAGCTGCCTGCTCAATGCAGTACGGCTTTGTGCACTCCGTGGCCAGGAGCTGATGGCCATGGTTCACAGGACACCTAGAACAGGGTGTCCTGGAGAATGGACTCCTGCCAGAACATAGTCTGGGATTTTAGGCACTACCATGGAGATGGAAGTTTAACGTGGATGGGATCCCTTTAAGAGACCCTGAGCCTGGATCTCTCACACCCTTGGCAAAAAAAAAACAAACCTGACCACAAGTCCCGCATTGCAGACTGAAAAGAACTAGGTTTGAAAACTCAAAGCATGTCACTTCATATCTGTGGAATGGGAGAAATCTGTTGATTTAATCAAGGACTTAACAACTTTTTTCCTTCTTTTTGTCGCTATAATCAATCTCAAAAGAATTCTCTGTGAAACCTTCCTGTGAACACAAGCCTGTTCCAAGTAACATTTCTCTGGACAGAGAACAGAGAGGCACCTCACTGACCCTCTGTTCCCTGCGCCTCAGAACACCCACACTTAAGTGGAAAAGGAGGCAAACTCCCTCAGGAAACCTCATCTGTGTTGTCAAGGCTAACAGGAGCTGCACTACATTTTGTCTAAAGCATGTATTAGGAATGCCTTTCAGAGCAAATCCAACTGGCTAGAGAGCTGAGGGACATAGTCCAGAGGCAACTCTGGGTTTAAAGGGAGCCAGACCTTCAGAGTAAGCAACAGTGCAGCCCCTCACCAAGCACCTAGGCAAACACTACTTAAAAACTAAGGCACTCTTGGAATCTTAGCATCGCTAAAGTTAGATAGAGTTCATCAGATTTAAAACCTCCTGGCCCAAATCTGATATAAATTTCATGTGATTCCTGCTATAAACCTGCATTCAAAGTTATCCAGAAATTCTGTTGCAGAGCCAGAAACTGAATCCCAAGCTCTGAAAAAAAAAGCAAGTCATGTAAACATTAGATGTTTTAGTTGGAAAACTGAACACATTTTTCAATCTATTCTGATAGCAAAAATCATTGTTAGAGGCTTTCAGGGGTGCAGATGGCTCTGCACTATGTGTGTTGAGAGAGAGAACATCTTTTGCTCACCCAAACATTTCTTTCAATGGAAAATCTTTCTTTTAAGCCAAATTAAATGCTATGTACCATGTGTTATGATTTCAGCTAATTTTAAAACTCAAAAATATCATTTCAAAATGCCAAAAGGTTTTGCTTGAAGCTATACCCACAAACACTCTTATTTTCTGAAAACTGCTTCTCATGAACTTTGTGTTCCCCAAAGGAACTTCACTGTTCTGAGTCCAAAGATAGCTTCTTATCCACTGAACTATTCTTTGCTGATAAGTTTCTGATAATAGTATTATTCTCCCCCCAAAAAAGTTCAGCTGTGCTCCCACTGCAACTACTGGCCTCAAAGGCCTTTTAACTTTTAAATTAGAAGCTTTTTCAAATGAAAAGAAAATCACCCTTTTGTGCATTTGAAATTTGCTCAAGGAAGCCTTATATTAATTAAGAAGAAAAAGTTCTTTTCTTTTTTTCAATCAAATCTAATTATAGTTTCTGAAAGTACAGTTTCTTTGAACTCTTGTTTCAAGCGGAAGGGAGGAGGAAATCCTCAGTACTTTCTTCATGTGGAAACAAGTTTTGATCTAATCACACATGGTTAACCAATTTTAGTGGATTTTGTGCTTTTTACATGTTCCTAAGAGGTATAGAATAAAAATATTTGAGTAGCAGGGGAATTATAGTAGTATTTATGAATCTTAAAAAAAAACCCATAAAATACTGCATTCAAATGAGGGCTCTGAAGGTCCTGTTTTTCTAGGAAACCTCCTTGATCTGGTTATCAAGGGGATAATCTCAAAGGAAAAGTGTTTAGTCATATCTGAAACTTCTGGACCTAGTCAGAATTCAAAGGTGATTAGAGGCTTCTTCTGCTGATTCTTTGCTGTATGGATAATTGGCACTATGTTATCATGGCTCACAGCTCTGCACAGAAAATGAAAAAGTAAAAAAGAGAATTCAAAGTGCAACATCTATCATGCTGGTTGTGCTTTGGCAGAATCTATCGCTCATCTCTGTAGAACAAGCACCAGACTCAGAGCATTTCTGCAGCACCAGGTGATACTTGAGGATAAGGTGGTTTATGATCATTCAACCAATTGGTTTCCTTAGATTCATCTCTGTCCCTGCTAAATATACCACCAAACATCTTCCAAGACCCTGTGGAGTGATGCCCTGTCTTTAGCCCCATCAGGAATACTCTCAAGCCATGCCACTAGATCAGAGAGCAGCATATGGGATTATAACAATGCCTACACTTCATATCTGTTAATGTTATGAATGAGGGCTGTTACTGAGAGCCCTGTCCTCACCAGAGTCCTCCAAATGAGGGAGCTCTGTTAAAATCTGAGAGGAGTCAAAATAAGCTGCCAAGTCTGAAACTTGCTGGTGGAGGAGGGATGGTCTGGGGCAGACAGAAGCTTGAACTGGTGTAAAATGGTGATACATTTTAGCTCCTATATTCAACCTTTAGAATCTGACCTCAGCCCAGGGCAGCAGTCTGTGGCCCCAGAATGACAACACTTAGAGTCCAGACAGGAAGGAAAAGAGGTGTGCAGAGGCCTTGAGGAGGGCTGCACCTGCCAACTGCGAGGCTTCTCCTGAGCTGCAGGTATGAGTTCAGTGGGAGCCAGAGAGAGACATCCAGTCATGTCAGACAGGCAACTGAACAGCCTCTAAACTGCAGACTTGAGTTACTAATGAACTTGTAAGTTAATTAACTTATTCCAAGTTTAGAAGAAAGTGTTACATTTTGAGTTGTAAATGCCCCAGATTAATTCTCTCTCTGCCTCTTCCTGCTG
>NW_005054301.1:2891671-2915478 GCF_000277835.1 Geospiza fortis
CTGAAAGGGAGCAGTTACCTCACCTTTGCCTGAGTTTCCTCATTTGTGTAACAAGGTTGATGATTCTCAGAAGTGTATCCCACAGCAACCTGGCAATGCTCTTGCCAAATAGTATAATGCTGGAAAATGCTAATTATAATAATTCTCATGACTATGCCCACCCCAACTGATTATCACACTGCAGAAGAAAAGTGCTTGTATTGGAATAATAGCACAATTTATTTATGAAGAGATTGTTTTCTGTATATGTCTCAGCGTTCTCCAAATATAAAAATTCAGTGAGCTGAAGTTATTTCATATTTATCCAGTTTTGAATTTTAATGAGCAAGGATGCCATACATCCATGAAATTTTTAAAACCAAAAGATGAATCAGATTAATCCACTTCACAGCCCTTCATGTTCTGAAAAGAGGTATTGTGCAGACCTTTAGGTAAATAATGTTTAATGTAATTTAATTATTTAGCTATATAGTGCATTCATTTCAGCTCAAGAGAGCTGATTAAAATGCAGAGCCTGGGAATCCTAATATCACTATACAAATTTTCAACATATTCTCAAGCAATCATGTTAAAATCATATAAGCTACCACAATTTTCCTGAAAAGTCTGAATTTATTCTAATTTATAGATGCCAAAGATGATGTTCCAACATATAAGTCACTCCTTCTTCAGTGCTGTCATACTCCTGTTCTACAGAGTCATGACACTAAGCTAATACAGCAGCTTTTGTGAGTTCAGAGGGATTGCCAGCCAATTCAGTTGCCAATAGGAAGAATAAAACTCTGGGTGGGGGGAGGATTACACTGTCTGGGCTGTGGGCAGACCCTATGGTTGGAAGAGCAGAGAACACAGAAGGTGAGGAGGTTTCTACTCCATTAAACACCTCAGGAGCGTGAAGGTTAAAATACTTTGATGTGCCCTAAGCTAGCAGCAACAGTGAGCTTACAAACGAGCAAAGGAGGGGAGTGGGACAGGTGCTGGAAGGCCACCTGCAGTACAGATGCTGAGGGACCAACAGGGCGCTGGCCAGCCCACTGGCCAGTGTCCCACTGCCTAGCATCCTACTAACTCACGTCCCACTGCCTGGTGTCTCATTGCCTGCTGTCCCTCTGCCTGTTGTCCCTCTGTCTGTTGTCCCACTGCCTGGTGTCCTACTGCCTGGTGTCCTACTGCCTGCTGTTGTCCCACTGCCCAATGTCCCTCTGCCCAATGCCCCTCTGCGCAGTGTCCCACTGCTCTGTGCCTGCTGTCTTCTGCCTCAGTCCAGCCCTTTGCTTTCACAAGCAAAATATCCACTCATTAAATCCTGATTAAAATTAAACTCTTTAACTCCATCTTCACTATCCTGACTCCCCATCTACCCAGGTTCTCACCTTGCTTTCAACCCTTATGGATTCTTCTCTCATCTTCATTTTCTACCCAGAAAAGTGAGAGACCCCAAAGGCTTTGTTGCCTCCCTTTAGAGCAACCCTTTTCTCTCAGAACACTTCTAACAATTTTCTCACATTCTCGTATTTTTAGATGGCAAGCCAGAAGTTTCAGTGCACAAGCAAAGAAAGCAATTTACAGCTTCATGTAGAAATATAACTGCTTCTAGTTCATTTGTTTTTCATCTTGATTATCAGCACGTTTGTCATCTCTCTGTAATTTATTCATTATCTTTAGATGAGGAATGTGAAAGGGAGGGGTGGGAGTGAAGAAGGATAAGTATACTTGTCAAAATGGGAAACAGATGTTCTAAACAATGACTGGAGACAATGAATGTTCTCAGAAGGTATCAACAGGCAAGGTCCATGGATTGCTTCAAATTTTTGCAGCAAACAGTCTTCTGGAAAATGCAAATACAGAGGTTTTATTTTCCAGGCACGTGAGAGCATGTCTTGTTTGTAATGAGCTGTCTTAAGGAACTTCACATTGCTTCTTGAAAGTGTGGCTGTTCTGATCATTGCTGGCCTAAATAACAACACAGCAGTGAAGGGGAAGCTGGGCACCTGGTAGAGAGCTAATGAACCTGTCACTGCTCCCTCCCTCTGCTTCAGACCCAGCATGCAAAGCAAAGCATTTAGCACATGTTTAACCTTGAATTGCTCAAAGTCAACAGCACATAAGTATGAGCCTAAAGCAAGTTGCACACTTTGTGATTGCCAGGGTTGGCATGCAAAGGTCTCTGCTGCACTGGGCTCTTTCATTTCTCGCTGAGGAGTGACCTCCCCTGCTACAGCCCTTAAGGGACAGCCCCTCACCTAGTCTCCCATCCAGTACCAAAAAAAACCACCAGATAGTACAGCCAAGGCCTTACGATCAGACTTTAATCTGTATCACTCTGGGAAATACTGCTGCAAAAGCAATCCTAATAAATAAATATTATAAGACAGAAAAAAAAATGTATAATGAATAGATATGATCTGATTACTAGCATTTTTAATAATAGTTTATTGTTCCATGCCACATGTAGATTTCATCTTCTCTCTCTGCACTCTGTCAGTTTAATTTTCCCTTCTGTTGTTTTGTTATCTGAAATGATCAAACACCTACCATGCCCTGGAAAGTACACCAATTAAGAGCTACATTTAAATCTGCGTGAATGGGCCTGTCATAATGTTAATTGGAATAAACACATATTTGACATAATATTGTTTGAATTCTGCTTCAAGCCTGACTATTGTCCATTACAATCTTCCTTTTTAATAATTTTTCTTCTTATTTTTCTCTCTTTTCCTGCATCTATTTCGTTACTGATTGAGCAATGATAGCAAACAGCAACCTTAGAAGTTCTTTCTCTTCTTCCACCCCGTTCTTCCCAGCAGTCTCTCCCCCCAGCTGGGCAGAAAGGGCAAGGCTGCATAAAGGGCAGCTGCTGATTCAGGTGTCCTCCCGAGCACCCCCTCAGCTGTGGAAAAGATTCCTTCACCACAGACCACACTGGGCTTTCAGGTTTAAAAAACACCAATGAGCCTATCCAAAGGCCTGTTATAATAATACATTGCAATGAGTTATATATTAGATATAAAATAGTACATTTTTACATGCTATGAAAACTGGAACACTTTGTTTCTGTTTGCCTCATGCCTGCTGCCATGGCTATTATAAAAAAGACTAGTGTTTACTTAGTGACAGCCAGCAAATGCTCTAATTTTCTTTCCAGTGCGATGATTTCAGCTAGGCATCAGCACTACAAAAATTAAAGACAGTGAGTACGGTAGTCTGAGGTCACTATTTCATAAAGTCTGGATAGATTTACAGGCAATTGATAAGATAAATTGATATCTGTAGCAACAGGAGCACTAAAGTTTGATCAGCATATAAATCAAGCACTGTTTGAGAGAGGCATGGCAAAAGAGAAATCCTTGTCATTCTACTGTCACTGGGATCAGGGTCTTGAGGTCTACTAAGGTGACAAGATTTAACTAGTCTAAAAGGAGCTAGAATGCTAATTTCCCTCTCTAGCTTCTTATCTTCTGGAGTGAATCAGCTATCCAAATGCATGGCTGATTAAACTGTGCTGCTATCACTAGACCTATATCAGGAGAAAATTTTATTCAAGGGATGTATTATTCATTTAAATGCTGGGGTCTGACATTTTTAAACATGCAAATGTGACTGAATAATTTTTAGAGGGAAGACATCTGGGAAAGGAAAGAGTTTCATTTTTGCTAGTCATCATGATCTTGTGGTATCCATGCATGGTACACAATATGAAATCAGCAAGAAAAAAATCCAGCTTGCAGTTCATAAAGGACATGGCAGCTCCTCTTCATGCATGCAGTGTGTATTTCTTCTCTAACAGTAGTTCAAGTATCGAGGTAATCTATTTTTCATTTCCAGCACAGACACATTTATTAGCAGAGTTAATAAGACAGTTTTCCTCAGAACATATTGTCTGTTGTCAAGATCTAAGGATTAACATTGTATTGCATGTCTGAATAGAATTACTTTTCCGTAAGACTTGCTATACCAAGTTAGTTACATGGTCCAGTGAGTCTGGTGCCCTGCAAGATGGCAATAAATAAATGACAAATAAATAAAATTTCAAAGAAAAGTTTAATTCTCATACACCAGCTCGCTCCAACATACATTATGTACCATGACAATTGTCACAGTACAGCACGTGGGAGGAAACATTTTCTTCCGACCTCTGCAGACAATTAATTAAGGCCCTAAAACCTGGCATTTGATTGGAGTTATCTGCCAGGCATAGCCACAAACACCATTACCAGAGATTCTTTCAGGATTACAACAGCCTTATCACATCTCTGATTATGATAAGGAACACTAAAGCATTCACAAACCTCTGTGGTAATCCAGATGAATTACATTTCAGTAATAAGAGCTTGAAAAAGGAATATGTTCTCCTAGCCCAAATCACTCATAAATATGTAGACTCTAAAAACTAGTTATCTTAGATTTTCAGGAGATTATTTTTCTGGGAATCTATCAACAGCAATTTAATTTTAGATGTGGTTCTAATTTCTCAGACACAGTTAGTTCATAGTTTCCAAACATTTAGTAAATGCCTGGAGGAAGGTCTTTTTTACATTATGTGTCTCCTTCACTCTGAACTAATTGTTCAAAACTAATTGTTAGGAACATGGAAAATATCTATTTTGCTATGGTGTTGAAATTTCCAGACCTTTTCATTTGAGAGATCAGAAACAATCCAAATAAACTTCTTACCACCTGGCTCCTTCACATCACTTTTTGCAGTAGAATTATATAAAATTATAATTTCCATTTTGAAAATAAAAGTGGAAAATAATTATTTAACAGTGACCTGAATGGACCCTTAATTAGTGATCTGTGCTTGACTAAAACACAGCTGATTTGATTTTTGCCGAGTTTCTGCTCCAGAAATTGGCAGGTGCTGTGGGCTCTCCTGGAAAGGCCATAGGAGAGGGGGAAGCAAGGAGGATTGGTTTTTTAACCCGGCAGCATCCCCTACTGTTGCTTTTAAAAACAAAAATAATTCACTTCCAAGGCGTCTCCGGGTGGTGCCCAGCCGGGAGGGCAGAGCAGCTCCCGGGGCTCCACAGCGGACCTGGAGGGCAGCAGTAGAGGAAATAGATCTAGAGTCCCCGTGGGACTCACTGGTGGCTCTTTAGGGGAAATCTATTGCCCAAATAATTCAAACTACTGCACATTTCAGTATCATAAAAATATCGGTGACTGGAGTAGCACTTTTCTGAGAAGCCTTGACCACAAGAGACACTTGCTAATTTAAAACAGACTATCTTGGGCTGTTGTGGTTTCTCCCAGCAAGCTCTATTCCCTCACAGAACATATGCCCATGTTTCTCCTAGTTATGTGACAACTGTCAGCCCCAAATTGGCTTCCAGGTGTTCATAGAAAAAATGAGTCTTTGAGTGTACTTGGGATTTTTTTGTTTTGTTTTGTCTTGCAAATACCTGTATGCCTACTCATAAATTTGGAGCATTCCTGGGTGCCATAATACTGAGGTCTTCACTCACTAAATCCTTTTCTCCCAAAGGGAACAATGTGTGCACTATTTTCTATTTGCATTTCTAGGGATATTGAATTTTTTCTTTATGTATGAACAAGAGTTTGGAAAATATATACGCAGGTAGATGCAGGACTCTGAATATATGTCTGCTGATTTCTCTGCATCTTGCTTTCTTTATCTGTTACATTGGGTTAACAGTACTTCTGCACATCCCAGGAGTGTTGTGAAAGCTTACTCATTATAGTTTGTGTAGTGTTTTGAGTTCCTTGTTGGCAGACGCTACACAAGTGCAGAAACATATCACTTGATAGATACAAACGGCAATTTACTCACAGCCTCAACAATGTTCAGTAGGGGAGTAACTGAAGGATATCAAATGCTGCAGGCTCAAATGAAAATGAGCTCATCAAAATAAATGATTTACCAGAGGCTTCCAAGCACCCTGCTTCCTACAGATGAGATGAAGAGTTCATCCCCTTCTCTGCTTGACAACAGAGAATAACCCATAGCACTGCACATCACTTACAGTGATAGTAGCATTATTCTCTGTTGGAGAATTTCGCTTTATTGTAAAGCCCCATTAACTGATGAATTGAGGTCAGAATGGTTCATGTTATCACTGTGAGTACAGAAAAAACTTGGCCCAAACATGGAAATCCAACTGACTTTCATAATGAAACAAGGCTCAGGGACAGAGGGATAGTGATACCTATGAGTATTACCTTATAAGAGTGTCTTTTTCTTAACCTTTTACCTAGTCTAATCAAAGAAAAAGCTTGTGGAGGAAAGAAGAAATAAAACAACCCCCATCCAACTTTTGAATATGGGGAAAGGATCCACTTGTATTTCTGCATGATCTACAGAAGGAAAGATTTCTGCATCTTCAGTACTGTGAAGAGCAACAAATCTGAACTCTTCTTTAATTTTGAGGATTTATACTGACATAGTTATGTGAATCCCTTTTGCACATAACCTAAGTCCTTAGAGCAGCAAAGTCTCTAGCAGATTCATGAGTCCTCAGTGCTTCTCAGTTTCTGGAATTAAAAACTTTTTATGAGATAGGACTTTCTGATTCCATCAAATCTCTTCAAAAGTTCTGTGCTTGACACCTATTCTGCACAAATTGACCCAATCTGCCTTTTGAACAAAGTCTGATAATGAAATTTCTAACACTCACTACAGCTAGACTAGAACTAATTCAATCACACCTGACCTTGTGACAGACCAGGTATCTTACATCCCAACCCAAGTAGTAGTTTTATCTATGTAACTAGAAAAGAATAAGGGAAAGAATTTTAAAGCAGAACAGAACATAGAAATTTTGGAGTCAGTTTTTCTTTTACTCAGAACCAACTAGTCCAACTCCAGTGCAGCTCTGTAACCCCAGACATGTTCTGCAGTTTGAATCACTCTTAATCCTGAGCACCACTGTAGTTACCCCAGAGGGAAATACCACTGTACAGCTTAAATAAGGATCCTGGTCTCAAACCCCAACCCAAAATCCTTTTGAATCTGTGGCAACTTTTTAAATAGCTTTGAACCAGAACTTTGGCTTTTAACCAATTTGGTACACTGATGGAGTTTCAGATGACAAACTGACAGATAAGAGGTGCAGCTTATTTCCTAAGCACCTTCTACTCCTATTGATTTCTCAGATCAGGCTGAATGAATGCTTTCAGTATGTTTCTTACCCAAAATGCAAGCTGTCTCAATGATGTTATTCCCACAAAGTTGGCATAAATGACTTGTGGACAAAAGAAATCTTGAAAACTGAGAAGGAAGATAGCATTCACTTTCACTTTAGAGTCTTTTGTTAATTTTTTTTAACTTTTCACAATTCACTTTCAAGCAACTTACTCCTTTCTAGTCCTTTCTTCAAAGGAGATTAATTATTTTCATTATTAACCAAAAGGTTTTCTTCTAATTAAAAGAAATTATAGGGCATTCACCAGTAGCAGTATTCTAGTCAATAAACTAATTATGGTTGTGACAAATGAAGGAAAAGCCATTCAACTGATCTAAATACCATGATTTAAAAAACATTAAGTATGCAATTGTCACATTCCTTGAAAAACAAAGCGGATCTTACATGCACTTTTAGTCACCATTTACACTGCACAGAAAAAAAAAATGAAAATGAGCATATTGCCTCTGGAAATTTCTAGCTCCACTGCCTGCATTCACTTGGTGTATCCTTGTGGTATCATTTCAGTTGGACCAAGAGAAATAGAGCATTGAAACTCCCTTTCTTATTTTTCCACTGAAATTTCATGCCAGGTGAAATGAAGTCATTGCAAATAATGAAAGTGGCATCCTTTTGTCTACAAAATAACATTAAAAAAATCAAATGTTATAAAGACTTCATTGATTTCTCCCTTAAAAACACTGCTATCACCAATATCATCATCATTACAGCAATGAAAAATATTTTTCACAACTTGGAAATGGCTAAGAATGTTACATTAACTGTACATTGCAAATAAAAATTTGAGAAGTAGCGTAGCGTGGTGTTTTTCTGAAAACTAGATATAAAGTCACTAGTCAAGTCAGACTTCAGTTCAAAGGCAGGTATTTTGCCTGCAACTTATTAGTTCTCTCACTTTTTATGCACTTTCAAGACACCTTTTTGACACAAGTTGAATATAAGTGCACAGCTAGACATTACATAAAAACTTGTGATTTTTCTCAGCAGAATGCACCTGTTGTCTAGGCATAGACTTGTAGTCCACTGCAACATAGAGCAGAACTGGCTAATTGATGGGTTCATCAAATCTCAGATCAAAGAATGGCTTGGGTTAGAAAGAACTTTCAAAGATCACCTAGTTCCAATTCCTCTGCCAGGGGGAGGAACACTTTTCATTAGACCACATTGCTCAGAGCTCCATTCATTGGGGTGAGGGGGAGGACGTTTTTGTTGGGTTAATTTAGGTTTAAGTATTGGAGTATAAATTTTGGCATAGTCCATAACTCCTTCTCATTCCTGGTGGTTCCTCTTGTTTTGAAGCCATCGTGACAGGGTTGCAAATGTTAACATAATCACATCCTCAAACTTGGGGACGTAAAAGTATTTTTAAAAGGGATGTGATGAAACAAGAGAAGGAAAAATATTTACTCTGGATTTTGAAGACCAATAGCAAAATACTTTATCATCATAATCTGAAATATTTCAGCCATGCCACTAATACATCTGCCTTTTTGATAGCTTGCCTTCCTCATGCCCGCATCAAATCTTCCAAAATCTAACTGCATTGGAAGGTATTTTGAGGTTGCTTATACAATCAAACTGTGTCAGATAACAGTAATACATTAACCATTGTTAATCATCAATATCTATTTGATAATTTCTGCATCAAAACATAAATTCTGTATTTACTTTTGGGGCTTTCTGATAAAGATTTAGCATTCCATTTTGAAGCAACCATTCAGAAAAGTGGACTAGGCACTAAAGCTGCTAAAATTTCAGGAAATTTGCTGGGTAACAAGCATTTCTGAAAATCTTTTGGAGTTGGTAGGACACTCTTTGACCTACTTATTGACTCTTTGCAGCTACACAAAGTTTTCGATTGGAGAGAAAACAAGAACAATTTTTAGCTGAAGAAGAAGACACTGCCATTACTCTATTAAAAATGCAAAACAAAAGCCAAGTTTTTGTTGCACCAGGAATCACTTCCATTTTCTGGGGTATATAAAAGACCAGTTTGGATGACAAGCTGGAGAAAAATAGATTGAGATCTAATGTACTTTCACCATTACGAGTAAAATTGCAATGAGGATCAGACTCCATTATTTTCACACAAGAAAAGAATTAGGGGAATTAGGGGAAAAATTAAAATTTTGGGCATGACTGAGACTTCTTCACAATCACTGGGCCTTCTTCACAACCAGAGAGGCATGGCATCAGCAGCTGCTATATAGCTGGCCCTCAGCTCTGAGAGAAGACATCAACAGCAGCAGTCATATTTACCTGGATGCTCCAGAAAACAGGGAGAATACTTGTTTCTTTTCAGTCCACTTTCCTCCATCCTTTTCATTTTTCCATTGCATTTGTCTTTCTTGCTCTATGGATTAATCCTGTCAAACATTTCTCTGATGCCCATTGAACTTTTAGCAGTGACCACAGTGACTTTTCTGAAGCTGTTTATTGTTGCTCGCTATTTTCCCTTACATGGACCACTGTCTGCAATCTCAGGCTGCATTACTGGCCTTATTTACAAGGTAATGTCATACAACGAGGCCTTTGATACTAAGCAGTTCCCTTGGAATGCCATCAGTGAATGTCTTTCTCCATATTTATTGAGTTTCTACTTTTCCTGCTACCTTCAAGTCTTAGCTCAATTCTGACCCTTACTGTACCTCATCTATCATCTGACGGTTTTTCTGTTCCTTACCACTGTTTGCTCCACCAGCTAATCCTTGGTCTCTTCTTACTCACAATCTTTCACATCTCACTTTTTATACAGCCTCACAGACTTTTGACAAAAACCTCTCCTCTCTGTGCTCAGTAGTTGCAACTTTAAATCCTGTCTAATCTAGTTCCCACTGATCCCACAGCAGATCTCATCTTTGTCCTCACACAGTTGCCAGTCCTTTCCCTGTTGTGTTTCAATTTTCTCTCTCTTGACTTCAGGGGGGAAGTGCAGGACCTCACATGCAGAGAAAGATTAATTGGGATTTACACGTCTAAATTCAGACATGCTTGTCAAAATACCCAGCCAGCTGAGACTTAACTTTGGAAGAAAACAAATTCCTTGAGTGCCTCTAAATTAAACTGTGGGGCTTTCCAAGAGTTACAAGCTTTACACCACTCAGATGAGTGGGTTTGACACTAACTATGGAAAGATTCACATACAGGATATTTCTTTTGCCTTTCCTGCTCAACCAGCTTTGATCTAGTTGACTTTCTGAGAAGCAGCTGGCCACATCACAAATTCCAGGTAGTAAGGATTCATTTTAAATAAAAAAATACTGGTTTCTCATTTTTATGTTTCTTTTGGGGAGGGTCAATAGTTTGTTTTTAATAGTACCAGCAGGTGGAATAAATAGATTAAATTTTGTCAACTATCTCAAAGAATACAAAGCTACATCTTCCAGCCCTCAGAGGCTGCTTTAACAGAATTTGTCTGTCATGAAAACATGAATGTTTGCTGTCAGCAGTCAATCTGCTGTATAATTTAGGAAGGATGAAAACCTGGTCTGAACAAAGACTAAGAAAGCAAATATAGAGGTTGTTTTGAAAAATGGTCCTTTTTGCAGTGCAGCCCCACACACATTTAGAACATCCAGCACAAGAAGGCAGCCCCTTCTGCTACAGAGATAAAACGAAAGTGTTGGAGGAAAAGTGAGAAATACCCTATAGCTCTGGCTTTACTTGTACAATGCCAGTCTATTGTTAGGCTATTTTATGTATGTACTGTCCAGTTCCCCGACTGTCTTTGCAAATGGGAATTCCTACAGGCATCATAGTGAACACGGAACAGAGGAGGTTGTAATGACAAAGTCTCTGCTGATGGTTTGAACTACTCTGAAAGTGTAGATGAGCAAGTGAATGCACAGAGAGTATTTGTGACAAAAAAAAAAAAAAAAAAAAAAAACAAACAGATAATTAAGCCAGTTTTATGGAGCAATGAAAACTAGTAAGAGCAAGGACTGGGGTGAAATGGCAAAAGCAAACTAGGGCACAAAGGTTAAGAAAAGAAGCTTAAGCTCACACTTGAGTATGACCAGATGGGTGTGAAGAAATGTCACAGTCTAAAAGACAGCACAGTGAGAATGTCCTGGCTGCTCAGGAGCATCATTATTTAAATCACACTCCCACCCAGAGGCTTCACATTAATATCAGGGTCCCATTGTGCTGCATATTGCACAAAAACAGCAAAAGTCCAAAGTCATAATCACAGGAATAAGCAGAGAAAAAGCACCAGCACAGCAACATGTAGGAGGCAGAGCTTGGATGCTCACGTAGCAAAGTGAAAAGGTTTCATGCCGGAATGACTCTGGGTTAGCTACAAAGGATCATGAACCTCTCAAAGAACTTGCAGCCCAGTGAGTTCCATGTACTTCCAGGTGCTGTAATGAATGTTTCACAGAGAGATAATTAACCCTCCTCACCTGAAAGCTCTGCAGTGCTAATGCTTTTCAGCACAATCTGTCCATGACACCATGGTAGTGTGCAGAGCCAGCTTTATTATTTCAGTTTGTTCTGCTCCTTTTTACTGCTACAGCTCTCTAAGGTTAATTGTACTCCCTGTGCTGATGCACAGTAACATCTATACTTAGACCTCACTGTATGGATTCTTTCTTTTCTTTTTTCTTTTTTCCCCCCCTTTATAATCAATAAGAAGTTAAAATGCCACACAGCTTTCTCAATAAAATGCCAGGAGTCATCCAATGAAGTGGGAAAGGGCAAGAGTAAAGGAGCAAACCCTTGACCCCCTCTGACTCAGCCCGCTCTACTCTTGGGCTAGAATAGGACTCAAAGTAGATGAAAGAAAAGAGACAGGATTATCCAAATGCAAGCCTTTTCCTTGTGAAAGATGTATAGGAAATGACTGCAAATACCATGGCGCAGGTTTCTATATCTCAGCCTGCTTCCAGACCAAAGTCCAAGATCCAGCTAAATAACTAGGCCATTCTTTCTTCAGACTACTGAGCTCATGTTCACTTCAGAGCTATCTGGGAGATCAGATCAGCAGGAGTCTCATCAGGGGTTTGGAGATATATCATTTTTGGGACGGGTTTCCATTAAAGTGACTGCATCCATACCAGGAGTAGCACACACATCTGATCTTTCTCTGTCCCAACTCATCTTGTAAACAGAGGTATATAGAGAAGCAGAAAGAACAAGACAAGTCCCTTGTAAATGCCTTCCTATTTCAGTAGCTAAGTGAAACCCCAGTTTTGGGTTAAAAGTGGAGGCTCAGGTTCATCACATGCTAATGTAAGTATTCTGCTGGTTCAGCTATCTTTTCACATTGGACTCATGGATGGACTCATGATCATAGTATGAAATAAAGAGAACTAGTGGTGCCTTTCAAGAATCAGGGCCATCAGAGAGACTCAATCCTGAAGTCACCATGTCCACAGCATCCCATAACCAATTGAGGGGAGGACAAATGCATGTCTTACATTGTCTTGTTAAATGAGAGAAGCTCTGTCTTAAACAGCAGCCTGTCCACATGGCTGCTCACAGCACTTGTTCTGCACGGGGTCACCTTGCCTCAGACATGATATCCTACAAATCTGCAGCTCCAGCAGGTGTTTCGCAGTCAGTCTCCAATTTTCTGTAGATCAGTTTCTCAGGAGTCCACAAACCAGCACAAAGTTCATATGCCAGAGCACAAGTTCAAAAACATAAAGATTATGACAGATGCACTTCAGCACTGAGACCACTTAGCCAATTAGGTCAGGAAAAATTATCTTTTTCTTATTAGGCGTACTACTGCAAGCCAAGTGTACAAGTGTCTGTCAGGTCATTTCAGCCTGATGTCTATTACAGTATGTTTCCAAGATAACCATATAACACTGCTCAGTTTTAGCAAGTGTCTTTGAGTTATATTTTTAATTTCATCTTGTGAGTAAAAAGATTGCATTTTAACAGGATCTGTAACATATTCATGGCAGTAAGCAGTGAAGAGTTAGATTATTAGTTTCATGCTTTAATCAACCTATGCTGAAAGTAACCAACAATCTTTGCTCTCTTTTGGATGATCTTGCTTCTTCCCTTGCTTTGGAACAGTTAATACTTAACTTGAACAAATCTCCGCTTGTTTGGACATTTAGATTTGAGGAACAGACCAAGACAGATGGTTTCTTTTTCTGTAAGCTATTGATTAATGGATTGTACTAAATGGTGTGACATGCCCTTTAAATGGAATTTACAAGTAATATATTGTATGGCAACTGCATTATTAATGATTTTGATACCTGGTATTTGTGTCTTCCTACTCTGAATTCTTCTTATTTATTCTGGTGAAGGTAGAGGGCAAAAGCTGGTTTCCTCCTGCTTGCTGGCTTTTGTTCTCACAGTCATATATATTCCTAGGTTTATTCCCCTTATTCACATTACATCTAGCCTGACAATTTTCCTAACTGTATGCAAGCCCAAGAAGGAAAAAAATCTTCTCTTGCAAGAAAATTGCTGAAGCCTCTAGATAAATATATCTATGTAAGAATTCAAAATGACTGGAGAGTTCACTCGTCATTATTAAAAGATGTTTACAGTCCTACATAAAAAACAAACAGAAAGAATCAATCTTGATTTTTGCTTGGGGATTTTTATTAGTTAAAACTTTCTCTGCTTATTTTTCCTGCCTTTGAGAGGCAGCCTGCAGTGCAGATATGCTATTTTGTTTACCAAGAAGTAGACTTAGGTATGGAAGACTGAAATAAAAGGCAAAGTGAAATTAAAAAGCAATTAAAGAAGAAGGAAAACTTAAACAATAGTATTGTTCTCTTCTTATTATTCAGTCTTTTTAGGAGAGAATTTTGAACTCAGGGAAACAGAGGGATAATTCACAGAAAATAAAGACATTGCAGAAAAAAATTTAGTCAGTCTTCAGAGGCAAAGGCATCAGGGAGATGTTTACTTCAGACCCTTTCCTCAGTAGTTGGAAGAGAAAATATGGTATCAACCTGATGAATCAAACAACAATGAATCATAAGAATCTGGTTGACATGCTGAGGAAACTTCTTAATAAAGTAACTTGCAAGAGTAGAAGTGGCACAACCTACTCATTAAGGTATTTTGCTGTTAAAACCAAGGACCTGGCTCACAACAGGTAATCATGCCAAGCAGCTTTACAGAATACTAAATATCAGATACTGAAATCAGTCTTTGCTTAAACAGGTTGGAATGATCCAAGGAATGGCAGATTAGAGCTATCACCTGGCATGTGTATCTAAATAAACATGATACGACAAGGACTGGAGGTAATTGAAAGTCAGAAGTGCCACTTGGGAAAATTTGAATTTGAAAAATAATTTACCCATTTTGGAATGAACATTCTAGCTTCCAAAATGAGAGAATGGAAAATAAAATCCATAAGCAATTGCCTGAAAAAACCAAAACATTCAGTGTTGCAATTTTCCAGGAATTCCCAGACTCTCATAGGGGCATAGTTTAAGTTCACCTCCATCTCCAGTGCTGATGGACATAGAGAACAGACTGGGAATGACGTGGACACAAACTCTGGGAGGAGCATCCAGGGATAGACATCAAGCTCAGAAGTAATGAAAGATGCTTGAAGCTCAGGCTCTGGATGAGAAATTCAGACAAGTTAAACCTTTATTTTGAAAATAAAATCCCCCTCTACCATGCAAAAAAAATTAAAATTAGCTTTTTTTTTATTCAGATTAAAATAGTCAGTGTTATGGAACAACAGATTGGTCCAACAGAGAAAGGAAGAGAAGTAATTACCATTGGTGACAGGCAGGTGTAAAAGTGTGGGTGTGCTCTCTGCTGAGCATGTCAGTATACAAACTTGAACCCTATTTAATAATTGTACTGGTCTACCCTGTGCCGTGGTGTGACATAAAAAATCTCAGTATTTCAAAAGACCACTATAAGAAGAACAAATATTGAACAGAGCTGTAAAAGCTTTGAATGATGACGTAAAAATAGATACAATTCAATATTCATCAAAGTAATTTCAGGGACAATTGCTGCATTCCAAGAACAAATATTACTTACAAGCATTTAATTCATCTAGGGAGAATTTTTCAAACCATTACTGTCTCAGAAAAACTCACCTGAACTACATCTTTTAAAAATTAAACCAGAGAAGGGAGCATTTTTTCCATCAGTTCCTCAGTCTCCAAGCAGTGTTTGAACAG
Organism: Geospiza fortis; assembly: GCF_000277835.1. Taxonomy (NCBI): domain Eukaryota; kingdom Metazoa; phylum Chordata; class Aves; order Passeriformes; family Thraupidae; genus Geospiza; species Geospiza fortis. The sequence continues at coordinate 2,906,961 of NW_005054301.1, forward strand.
TCCACTGAAGACACTGGAAACATTTTTGTGAACTCTGCAACTCTTCACATGTTGTGCAGCACTTTAAGCAAACAGGGACAGAGAAGAAGATGAGTTTTTAAGCCTAATCATCTTCTCAGGTGTTTTCATGCAGAAGTTGAATTTTCTTGAATCTATTTATTGAGTGAAATGTATTGAATTTCCTTAAACTAGAGATTACTTTGGCCCTTGTTTTTGCATCATTAAGCAAGTTTGTTTTCCTGTTTAACATCAGTGTTTACATCATTTTCAACAGCATGGTAAGTGTCTTCCATGCTCCAGTTCAATGTCAAACTTCCTAGGATGCCAACTGTGCTTAGGGGCACAAAACTTCATCTCTCACACATATATACAGCTTCACAATAAAATGAAGTGTTACTCACAAAGCAAAAATGTACACTGGAGAAAAGATTCCCATTATGAAAAAAAGTTACTGGTTCTGTAGGCTCCATAAGAAGAACTGGATAAAATAAGAACTCATCTGATATGTAAGATCAGTCTACACAGAAACTTACCCAAACTACTTCACGTTTTAAAAATTGATTATAATCTGTTTTCCAAGTTAAATTAACTGATTGCTTTGTTACAATCTGTTTATTTAGACCCCAATTTAAAAAAAAAGTGTCTTATATAAAGACAGTAAGTATAAGAAGTTTTTCTAAGAAAAGAAACATGGTAGTATGGAATTTTCACATCATTAACGAAAATACAACACAAATCACAATTTCTAATCTAACAATGAAAAGAAATGGGAAAAAAAAAGCCTTGAAAAATTATCTAGATATCTGGACAAATTGCCAAGCAGGGATTCTGTAACATTTTATCCACTTATCTGCAGGTTTTTTTACAGTAAGCCATTATTTCAAATGGATTTCATTGACTTTTAAGTTAAAGATAAGTGGTAAAGTTGAAAACCCTTTATTCCTTTTTCAACTGAAGTAATGATACCAATTGAGGAACATGATAATTTTTTTCCAGAAGTATGCTATCTCCTTATAACTCACAAGATTTTTATAACAGAAATTAAATTGACAAAGAAAAACATGGCAAAGAAATAAAGTAAATTTACCAATGGAATCACTTTCAGAAAAATGTGTAAACAATTAGGTATATTTAATTACTTTTTCAAAGATAACAGAGCAAAGAAATGTATTTCTTTCATTAACCTACCCAGTCCTATGTTTCAGGTTACTGCTTAGGAGATGCTAATATATTTGTTTGTTGAGACTAGAGCTAGCAAATGTCCATGAAGAAAAAAGAAACAGTCTCCTCTATCAAAAGTTTTCATTTGTCTCTTAAAACAAAGTGAAGAGTCAAATTACTGTCTTCAAGAAACTAACAAATTATTTTTAATTCTCCTGATTTACCACCATTGCAAGTTGAACTTACATGCAAACAAAACAAAATTAACTATAGGTTCTCCTATAATAACTTGCTTCCATTCACCTGTAATTCACCTCTTTGACCCAAATTATTTCTTTCTGAACTGATTTTTTACCCACTCTCTAAAGATTTCTTTTTCAAGGGACAATACTTGTAAAGGAGTGCAGATTTTCTGAAGCTCACCTTACACAAAGACAAAAATATAAATTCTACAAAAATATATACATCAACTCCCATATATACCATGAAAATACAAAAATCAGAAGTTTATGGATACTTCACTGAAGAAATAATGTGTTTAAAATTCAAATTTCTACCTTTGGACCTTCTGTGGGCAAACTCAACGTCCACAAAGCAGAAACCCCACCATCACCACATCAGTAAAGAATGTGGCACAGGGTAACCACAGTTCTCATTGCCACAATGATTTGGTGGTGAAACACCTGCAGCATGTCACATATTCCCAGGACTATTCCCACTAAACAGGTTGTTGTTATGTCAGAGTGAGCCATGGCCACAGTCAGCATCCTGGTGACAAGCTCTACTCTGTGAAGTGCCATGGCAACTGAACTACCTTTCTATTCTTCATCCTACCTTGCCAAAAAGCATTAGCAGAAAAAGATTTTCTGTTGTACTTTTTCCTTGATAACAATGTTGATTTTAAAAGGATTTAAGTTTGAAGAGAAAGAAGTCAGCACCCTATATTATGAGAATTCCCTGTTTCTTTCAGCATCTCTAGAAAGAAAAATTACCTCTTTGTAATTAATACATTTTTGTGTACTTTTGGAAAAAAAATCAAACAAAACACACCAATCAAAATAAGACAGAGACAGTAATCTTCTTTTTCATGGGACATGTTAAACAATGCATATAAATATATATATGTGTGTCAAGATAATAAAAATAATACATATTTCATTCCCTTTGTGAATGGGAGAAAACTATGAGCAAGGATAATGGAAGAATGAGACAACAGACAAAAAGATTAAAATTTAGAAGAAATAATGATAATCCAAAATACACTGTCACTGGATTGTACCAAGTTCTATACTTAAGAAACCCCTGATTGCATTTAAAACTCAAGCTGAGTCCCATCTACTTCAAGACCTGAGGCCAAAGATGTTTGGCCTTTCCTCCACTCCACCACGATGAACCCCTCTACATGCTGACTGCCCAGGCTCTGGCTTGGACTGACAGACAGGCAGCAGGTTCCTGCAGCATCATAACTGCACAATCACTGCACATCCTACCAGCACTGATGTGCCTGCAATGCCAGCTTCCTGTGGGAATCGTGCTCTGACCAACCAGTCCAGAGCATTGTCCAGCCTTGGGAAAACACCTGCTATTCCCAGGGGTGCCTGAGACCTTTTGGTGGGGTGAAAATGGCCCCAAAGTGCTTACAAAGACAGGCTGTCCCTGTCCTTTGACTTTGAAAAGAAGGAGTGCTCTCCCTTTCCTCAGGAAGCAGAAGGTCAGAAAATATCTACATTTAAATGGAAATAGTGCTAATACCAGGAGCAGCTCATAATTAGGGATTATTATCCAGCAATATGGAATGACTGATACAGAGTTGAAGCTAATGACTTTAGAGATGGTTAGGTCATTTTGTCACCAGAAGTTTACTCTGTCTATAGACACAAAAATCTGTTTTCCTTAACCACTGCAAAGCTCTGCATGATGCCTGATGGGTAGGAAAGAAAGTATAAACTGTGACTCTGTAATGCACTGTGATATAAGCTGAGCACATGAGAGATAAATGTTGAAACCAAAGAGAAAACTTGGCATTTGATTAGGTAAGCAAGCTGCAGCACAACTGAGGATGGGTTCGACTGTCTTTCAGGAATTTCTGCATCAGACTTGAGTGCTACATCTGAAACCTGTAAGGTTTGAATTGAATTTACTGTTTTCAATAGTTACAAGAACTCTTTTTTCCATTCAAATTTTTTCATTTGAAGCAAAGTTCAGAAAATGTTTGAAGACAAAAATGTGCAAGCAAAACAATAAAAAACATTTCTAGGTAAAAATTTCAGAATATACCTAAATGAGGTGGTAAAGATGAACACACCTGTAAGAAATACAGTCTTTTGACCTGATTCAATACAGAACAGGAGAATCTACTTGTACTTTTAAAGGCAACAAGCCTTAATCACCTACTTAATCTAATTATGTTCTCGCATGCTTCCCTCAATGCAGGGGAAAAATCCTACCTCTCTAAGTGCATTGCTGAACCAAATATTCAATAATGACCTTTGAGTCGTTGCAAATGAGTCCTGAGTGAACGTTGAGTCAGCAGAGCTGCTGGGACTCCTGGGTCTTCTTCATAAAGATGACAAATACAAGCAAAATGAGCTCTTCTCCCTTTGCCCTCAGAGGTGGGAGGTATCTCACCAGTCTCACCTATGAACTCTTCATTGCTGTGCAATGTGCAACACACCCCCAGTTGCTTTATACCCTCAGCTCAGGAAGGTACATGAGCTGGACACCATCGCCCCAGGAATGGGGAAATAATCAGAGGAGATGATGCACGGGAGGGCAGCCCCCCGAGGGAGAAGGGAAGAAGCAGGGAGGTATCAGGAGGCCATGCCTGATGCCATCTGTCATTACTGCAGCTGCCTCATGGAAGACACTGTAATAGAACCCTACTAATTTCTTTGTAAAGTATCTCATTAGTCCCTCCATTCCTGAGCTGCCTCTCTATTAAAATGTGATAAATTAATTCTGCCATTCCCAGTTCCAGCCTGTCCCCTTACTGAAATGTAGACGAGTCATGCTGGCCAGGACTCAAGACAGAGATAATTATACAGGGGCCAGGGAAAGTATTTCATTTGCTGACTGCTCAGCTGCCCTATCAGTAGCAGAGTTGGGATCTCCCATCCCTCCCTTTGCTCTAGGAAACTCTGGACAGAGAATAAGAGGGTATGGAAAATGAATGTTCCCTTGTGAAAATATTCCATACCCAGGCTCTGCATAGCATGCTATTGTAACAGACATCTGACTGGCCAGGAGCAGTGAACTTGAGGGGTTTGATACTGGGACCAGATTTCAGTGCTGTGCAGGGTGTCCAGTTCCCAGCTGAGGTCACACAGTAACCCCTGGGTGCAGGACAGTGTCTGTGGGTGCTATCCACAGATGTACACACTGGTATGAGTGCTCTCTTTGCCTCTCATGGGGGTGCCTGCCTGTGCCAGCTGTGCAGAAAGGACATGCTGCAGGGCTGCAGCCAGGCTCTGACCTTCCCCTCTGCAGTTAGTGCTGCTTCTGAGAGGAAAACTTCCCCCTCTGTGTGGGTATTCCTGACTTCCATCACACACACACACACACACATACACACACACACACACACACACACACAAGCACACTCTGCTTTCTTCCCCTGGGCATTTAATTTCTGGCAAGGCAGTTTATGGGTCATAGTGAATCTGAGGATTTGACTGATTTTTCTTTTAGCACATTGCTCTCTTAAACACTGACAGGATCTCAGAGCCCCTGCTACTTTTCACAGCCAGCTAAGTGATGCACTGATGTCTCGCCAGCTACATTTGAATTCAGTTTCGTGCAAGACAGAAGCATCTCTTAGATGTGCTGGATTTTAGCTGCATAAGGAAAGAAAAGCACAAAGTTATGAGCAATCTGAGAAAAAATAAAACCACCTTATTTTATCCACCCTAACCTTCATTAGCAAAAAGAAAACAACCTTCTTCACTACCATAATCACTGTCCTCCCTTCTTTTTTTTTTATTTTTCAGAACAAGGAATAACTGACATTAGATGTAAAAGAGAAATAATTTTATTTTTATTGTTTAAATTTATATGTTATGCTTCACATCCTAAGGAAAGGCCTCATATTTCCCACTGTTCTACTGTGTAATAGTTGAGAGAAAATTAAATTAACAACAAATGTTGTATATTCTTGAATAATGTCCATTCCCTATATCTCCCACACTTTAAATGTTGCCCTTAAACACAAGCAGAGTCATTCCACACATGTATGCTGCCTGTAGCAGGCAGGGCCACTAGCAAGTATTTTACAGGATAACCAGACAGAGTCCCCCAGAGTAGAGGCTGCCCAGGAAACCTGGGCTTGTAGGAACTCTCTGGTAGAAATAACAGTCAAATGTATTACCAAGTAACTGAAAAAAATTTATAAGAGATTAAAAAAACCAAATCAACAACAGTACAGATGTACCCCCACTTTTATTATGTGTGCTAAAATGTCTTTTTTTTCTTTTTATTTCCTTTTTCTCTTTTTCAATATATTCTTTCATATATAAAGTGTTTTCAGTCTAACAGTGCATCAAACAAGATCAGCATGGATCAGAACACACCAGAGGCGATGTCTCTGGGAGAGAGCGTGGTTCAGGTGGATGATTCACCATGCAACAGAAAGAAACAGGAAGAAGAAATTGCAAAGGCAAATATCTCTGACCCTCTCAAAGATGCCTCTCCACCTCTCTGTCCATCTTAATCCCTGCATTTACCATCCAGGCAACTGCTTTGGTGAGCAAAGAGTAATTCTGCAGCCTGCAGTGAATAACTGTACAGCCTGGCCAGGAACCTGTAGGGGTCAAGCTCTTCCAAATATCCACGACAGCTTTCCCACATCACACCCAAACTGGCTGTTTGCTGGGTGGCTGAACCAGGGTCACAGCACAGGGACCTCATTGTTGCCATCTGTAGAAGTAAAGACATGGCTAGTGAATCCTAGGGAATGCAAGGCACTGAATCAATGTCTTAATGTCTGAGAAAATATAAAATACAGAGTGGTGTAAATGATATGCAAAACTGAGAACAGAAAGGACATCATCCATTCAGAGAAAGAAGGGGAAAGAGATACCAAATGGGAGGAGACTGCAACTAAGACAATTCAGCTGATTTAGAGCCCTGAAGTTTGCCCTTAAAATGAGCACAATAGAGAGAAATTGCTGCATGGTTTACAAATTATTGACCTCTGGTATTCAGATTCAAAGTAGAAGCCATAGCTGGCAGTGGTTTCAAGTAAAGATTTTAACACGGTCAGATCTTTTTCTATACTCTTCCAAGATAATATCCTAATCACTGCCTTTATCTCCATCTCCAAATCTGTTCTAGTTGGTGTGAAATAGCCACTGGAGTATAGAAAGGAAATCTCATTGTTTCACTTTGCTAATTCCCCAGCTGCTGAGCTATCCATACTTTTTTTCTGGGTTTTCTTCCATATTGACTTTATAGAGTATTAGACAATAATTAGACAATGTCTATGAATACCTGTAGCATTCATTATCTTTTTGTGCATTTGCATGCTCTACACTGGATGTCATGGGCTCACATTTACCAGTAGAGAGTGAGGAAAGTAGGAGGTGATTTATTATTGCAAGGTATTATCTAATTTTCACATAAGTTGAATTTTGAAAGTTGCTGTGGATAGAGGTGTTAAAAGGGTGCTGGCTTCTAAGTGCATGTGGGAAGTTTGCAACAAAGACTTGCTTTTTGATCTCTCCTTGAAATCTCTTCTCCTTTTTAAATAAAAGCAGAACCATGCTATGAATACAGGTAGGTGCTTTGTGAATTTTCAGTACACTGCTGCCTCTGTAAAACCTCTACAGATTAAACTTCCAGACCTGTAATTTTATTTTCTCTCCACATATTAACATTCCTAGATATATGGTGTGGCCCGCTACTCATGTTTTCATTTAACAATTTTACTCTATATCCTTATTAAAATGTTTTGCCTAAATAACATGTATACAGCAAACTGCAAACTACAGACAGATTCATTTGTCTGTCTCAGGAGGGTGAAGAGCCAAGAAAATTATGACAGAATATAACTCAGTACATCCAGAGAGGCTGAATATTTTGAATCAGATTGCTGAGACATAGGTGCCAATCCCTTTATTCAGAAGAGAACCTCTGCATTACATTTGGGCTGTACATTTTGCGTTTAGCATCAGCTGCACAGAAAATATAATTGAAGAGATGTGAAACTAAATATTTTTGAATGAAGCTTTTATAATAAATTAGACCTAAGAATTTGAACACTGTTTTCTCCAGATACCACATGGTCAAGAATGTGCATTCCCTGCATCCTTTCAGCTCTCCCTCCCTTCCTGTGCAAGAGACCTGTGATGCTGAGGTAGTAGAAAGGGGCTGTATGAAACATCCATGAGCAGAAAATTCTCCAGTTCGTAGGAAATGCCCTTTCAATCCCAGTAATCATAAGCTGATTCTTGCCTTGTGCCTCTTCCCTGGTACAAAGAAAGGTGATATCTCAGGGCCAGTGGCTGAGACAGAGAGGAGTTACACCATGAATTTTTGATGGCACAGAAGATATTAAAGGGTGCCAACCAAGCACTGGAATTAGAGTAGCACAGGTGAGAAACATTTGAATTTGGGCTGGCCCTCCTCTTAAAGGAAATATGAATGGATTTAAGAAAATTGCACTAAAATTACAAAGGGTGGGTGATGTCAGCATTCCTTGATGTGTTAAAGGAAATCTTTCTCTTTTCATTTTTTTTGCCCACAACTTGCATCAGTATTTATAAGCAATTCCATTTTTATTCTAAAATATTGTGACCAATATGATTACATCACTTCTGTTCTCTCTCCATCTCTCCCTACATTTTCATGGAGTAAGCTACCCTCAAGTGGGCATGAGAACAGAGAACAGGTAGAGAATAAAAGCACAGTTGTTTAATTAAAAAAATCTGCTATGTTGGATTTTTTAAATGTGTGTATAGTCAAGAATAGCTAGAAATGAAGCATAGATCCTCAGAAAAAAAGAAAACCCTACATATGTATATGTTGCTATATTTATACATGTGTATATATATATACACACACACAGATATATATGTGTGTGTGTATGTGTGTCCATTTATACTGAAAACAAACAACTATAATTTGCACTAATCATAGACATTTCAGGTGGAGGTCCAACCTGTGGCCAGCCCCACGCCAGGACAGGCTTCAGATATTGCCACCTTGAGAAATTACCACTGCCACAATAGTAACATCTTTTTCCAATTAGTTTCAGGGAGGAAATGAGACATTTTTCTTTGTTAATGCCTCTCTCTCTTCCTCTGCTTGCCCATCCATTTTATGCTTCCTGATGGTGCTCAGGAGGCTGTCAGGTTCCCTCCAG
>NW_005054301.1:2915488-2931938 GCF_000277835.1 Geospiza fortis
TGATTCCTCTCACCAAAATGTGAATAATTGTAGCATTTGCCTCTTGGCTTCCTCCTCAGGGATCCTTCTGAGTTAAATAGTTATTGAATTTATCCTAACAGAGATTGCCAAAGAAAACTTTATTTGAAGGACAGTGGGGAGAACAAACTGTTTGCTGAACTGAAAAAAGTTTGAAATACTATAAAGGGAGAGAAAAAGTCCCATAATGGAAGGTGGAAATCTAGGACAGACAAATCAGGCCATAAAATGTAAGATCAACACAGCAGTGGGAAGCAGGAAAGCATATCCTGGGCCAAACATACCAATGGAGACCATTACACACGCTGACCTCAGATGTCATGTACAACGTGCATCTGCAAGCCACTCATACTCCAAAGCCCCACATTACACCAAGCTCAGCAAGTCCATGCTGGAAATGAAGAGGCCTGTGTCAACAACAGTTAAGTGCTCAGCATATGAATCTAAGATACAGACATCTTCAAACCAGTCTCTCATTTCTAAACTAAGGTCACTGTTTTTCCTATTTTAAACACCAAGAATGTGGCTTTAAGTAAGGAAAAAGTGATCATCCTTCTCAACACAACTGCTTAGCATATGCCTTTTAATTGCACAACATCCAGTCCAGTGAAGAGGCAGAAAAGCATGGCAGAAACAGCACAGGTCTAAGAAAGGGGGCTTAACTCTCTCCATGAAGTACTAACAAGGCTCCTTGAATAACAGTAACTGTTATTCAAGTGAAATCCTAGTGAGCTCCATCCAAGACAGGTGGCTTCAAACTTCCCAGTCACTTTCAAGTGCAAAGCTCAGACATGATTTTCAACCCTTCTGGTTTCCATCTGAAAAAGATGAGCATAAATACTTGGAAGAAAGTTGCTTTCCAGGTGTTCTAGCAACAGTCATCTGTAAAAGGTGTGAGAGCAAAAAAAGCCCGCTTTCTGTTGTATTTTTAGCTTAGCTGTAAAAGTTGGTAGGTGGTCCCCTACATGGAGTAGTAGCGTCACACTTTGGCTTGCACATAAACTCTGTCACCCACCAATAGTAATGACATGGTAGCAAAAGCCTAATAGACGCTCCCTTACAACTGAAATATCCTGCTCTGATTTGTTCTTTCTATTATGTTCTAGTCCTTTTTTTCCCCCCAAGTGAGCTGGTCAAACGATGGGAGATAGCATACAGTCCTCTAGCTACAAGGCACTGGGAGGCACAAGACTTTCCGCTTCATCTCAGCAGCCCACCTTTCCAGGTGTTTCCCCACAGCCACAAAATGTGCATATAAGCAACACTGGGATGTAAGATTTGTCTCTGCTTATGCAGGAATACTGTGATTCCGATACGTGTTACCATGTTAGCCACAACAGGCACTGACTAAGCTATTTCAGATTTGCTTCACCACAGATTCTGAACAGCTCACAAACTGATTGAAGTACATATCCTCACATTTTTCTGTTCATGTAAAGAAATGTCACCCTGGAACTTAGCCTAATGAGAGGGAAACAAGGCACCATCAGACACAGGCCTGTCACCTGTCCCATTGTACATATTAGAACATCACAGCCCATCTGCAAGCACTCACAAGAACCCTGACAACAACAACAATTGTCTCCATTGGCAGCCAGATGTTTTTTGTGGCGAGAACCAAGGCTATGTTCTGGTCACCAGGAGAACATGCTTCTCTCTCATGGCTTTTGACTGTTCCAGACTGGGCCCCATAACTTCAAGATAATATAAACTCCTCCACACTCACAAGTCATTTTCCTCAGTCACAAGGAACTGTTGATGGCACAGCAAAAGTCTCTGCAGACAAAGACTCCCATTTTCCCCTGAATTTTCTGCCCCAGCTGATGCATCTCATGAGAATTCACAGATTCTCTGAGAGGCAGCAGAGAAAGCATGGTGCTGGGGAGACCCACCCTTGCTGACAGAAATCCTGTGCAGTTTAAACCCACCATAAGACACAGGGAAGGCAGTGGAGGATCAGTAGATGTGTGCTAGAGCTACAAGCCTGGGGGTACCTTGTGTCTTCACTAAAGTTTAACTAAATAGTAAGATTGCCAATTGTCATCAAAGTGAAAACATTGGCAAATATTGTTAAGTGCTGATGAGCTTTCTTCTGTGGTCTCTAGGTAATTTACTTATACAGTCAAGTTCTACCTCATTTTTCTGCATTCCCTTCTTCTGTTCAGATCATGTAGACCTTGGAAAACCTACTCTATTGACAATAGCTAGGTTTTTTACTAGTGCAGTGAATCTCAAAGAGAAAGGGAAGTATTAACACTTATACTGAGACTGGAAATGTGAAGTTTTACAGTCAAGCCCATAGAACATGAAATCTCTTAGTGCTTTTTGGAGTAATTTTTATCTTTCTACTGAATTGTAACCAAGGTGCAGATAACTAAAGAATGGGACATTATAAGCAAATGAGTTCACAGTTATGCCACAAAATATGTGTGGCATATTTTGTCATTGTTTTAAAGGTTTACCCTAGGCTCTCAAGGGATCCCTACAAAGAGTTCTATATGTGTGTAGGAAACACTTGTGACAGTGGTCAGAAAATGGAAGTCTTACTAAGGGAAGGAAGAGAGATAGGGAAATGCTAGAACAGATTTTTATGGATTACAAAATCAAGATCAGGATCATACATGCTTTCAGAATTATTTCATTCTATATGAATGAAAATACCACTGATGATGAGGTGCTTTCCACAAAATAGTCTTCCACATTACCCCTTACAATTTGGATATCCCCCCATGTTCATCTGGGGGGATGAATGAGGGTGCCAAGGTGTGCAGAGGAAAGGAGACGGGTCTAGGCTGTGTTCATGGTGAGTTTAGAGAAGCCATTTGTTAAGGATTACCCTCTCAGATCCCAAATATCCATAAATATGAAGAAGGAAACCTGAACTGGTGACCTCCTGAGCAATAGAGTGAAAACAGGAGAAGCCATAACTGCTGTCCCCCAAAACCACAGCATTCTCATGCTGATCCATAGCAAATAAGGAGTGCTTTTTCAGCAATGGACATTCAAAAACAGTCCCTATTCTATCCCAGAGCAATCATAACTATACACAAATTTATAAGAGCAGTCATGCTACATCAGATGAAAGGTCACTCTCTGCTAATACCTAGGGAGCAGAATGCAGCAAATGTGATTTCCTCAATGCCTCTTGCAAGATTTTGTAATGTGAGACTGAGAGACCTCTGAAGCCAAATAGCATTTTTGTGAATACAATGATTCTCAATGGACTCCTCTTGCAAGAACTTATCCCATCTTATCTCAAACATACACAAACTTTCAGCCTGTGGCAAGGAGCTTTGTTCTCCAAGGATTTAAGACCCAACTCTGATCTGACACAGTTTTGTCATCTTGGCATGGAGTTCTCAGGAAATCACCTCTGGAAAATACTGTGAGAAAGTCTTCAGAAAAAAAGACCTTAAAGATAAAAAAGGGAAAATCACAAATTACCCCTGGGCCAGGGACAGCAGGTAGATCAGAGATTCAAGTGAAAAAAACACCAAAGTGGAAAGGCATAGAATCCTAAGGGAAAAACCTGGAAAATGGAACCTCCTCATCATAGAGGATTAGCTTGAGGGAGCAGCAGAAATCAATCCTTCCCCTCCTGACCCATGCCTGCTTTGTCAAGAAAGACTCTTGGGGTACTTTATCAGTGGTGAGCCTGTCAGCATTTTGCCTTTTAGTCCTCTAAATTCTCTCTCTCTCTCAGGTGTGTTATCTAATGAATATTTACTTTATACTTTTCAGTCTACTTGCAGAGTCTTTTTGCAGACAACTAAGGTTCCAAAATGAAATATCTCAGTGCAGGAGGTTTGCACTGTTCAAAGTATAAGAAAGGCATTCAGAGGCACATGCAGCACATTAGCAGATGAATGAGCATGACCCAGGATCTAGCACTTGAGACTTCTAAATTAATAAAGCCAGTATGTCTTCCTAATCCACAATTTTTACCCAGTATTTATTTTTGTTTGTTTTTACAGATACTGCACAAATAAGAACCATATTCTTGGGCCACTGCCAAGACTGACAAGAGGGATGAACAATACTTAGATTTTAAGGTCAAACTCTTTTTGTGGGAAGCAAATGCCATTATGGAAGCAGTACAGTACTGTGAGAATGAACACTACTTTCTCAAGGAAATAAAATAGACGCAAGACACAGAAAAACTTTAACATACCCATATCATCAGATGGAAACGTCACTCATTTGGGATAAAATAGCACTGTCAGAGGATCAGTATTTCCTACTCTAACAATAGATACTTTGCCTTTTATGCAGCAGCAGGAAATTATCATCTGTCTTGAACACATTAATGCCTCAGTCCATTGTCATTATCCCTTGACTCACAAAACCATTAGAGTTTGCTTTCATGGTGAAAGTCCTAGTTCAGACTCTTTGGGAGACCGATACATATGGGGCATGATGGCAGAGAGAGGGGAAGGCACTGTTTCAATATGTCAGCAGAGGAATTATTCAATTATGTATGCTTCACGAATGTGGTAAATCTTGCCATAAAAGTCTCTTCCAGTTAATTATTAATTTTTGAAACACAAACATGTTCTCATCTCACAAGAGAAAATACACCACTCACTGAAGAGTTCATGCTTACTCAGAAATTTGCCCTTTATCCCTCTTGTACATCGTGTCTACCCAGATTCTTTTGTAGCAGTAAACTTTAAACAAATATCCATGTGCTGCAGATGTCCCCATGTTCAGGAAAAATCTCAACCAGCTGTTAAGCATGGAGGGCATGTGTCATGTAGGATAGGCATAAAAACTTTTGCCAATTCATTATCGTATCTGCCAGCTTTCTTTCATGTAATTGTCGAAAAATGATTCTTGAAGACACCCCTGGATAATCACTGTGTACAGTCAAGAGAGAAAACCCACAGAAACGTTGAATGCTACCCTCTACACAAGCTTGAAAATGTTTTTAATGTCCGTGAGTGTTATGAGTAATTCCTGCAATAAAAGAAAGAAAATCAACATTGTATTCAACAAGCTTTTGCCCTGTACAAAAGTACAGGACTGTAGATACTGTGCATGGAGATATATGTGAGACAAGGCACCTGCCTGCAAGCTCATGGCATCCCACTTGGGGTTTCTGGTTTTGATGGAAAGTAATGATAGTTTGGCAGCTTTGGCCAAGTATTTAAGTGTTCTTGTAATTGCCTCACAACCCTCCAGTCAATCTGCTACAAATGTGTGTCTGGAACAGCAGTCCCAGAGCTAAAGCAGCAGGGTTGATGTTAAGTCAAAATTGACTTTCACAGCTTCTGGCTGTAGTGACCCTCATTCTTGCAGCCAAGACTCAATACCCTACCAATAAAAATTACTAAAATTTATCTTCAAACTGCTAATACAAACTGAGGAGAAAATGCCAACACAGTAAACCCTAGGATCATTAAAGCACACAAGAACATCCTTGACACGCTCCATGTACTTCAGCTAGTGATCTTGTGGTGGTTTAAACCCAGCTGGGAAGTAAGCCCCAGGTAAGACACTCCCTCCCCCTCCACCCCTCTCTGGTGAGAGGGACAAAGGCAGAGACTACAGATTGACATAAAAATTTTCTGAAAGCAAACAGCAATGGAGAATAAGGAACCCACAGTAACAGCAACAATACTAATAATGAAAGCGTGAGAGAGAGAGGGTGCTTTACACACAAAAATTGTTCATTACCTCAGCTTAGTTCTGCCTGGCCACTGAGACAAAAACAAGGTGGCAACGTTCCTGCAGCTCAGCAGTGGCACGAGCTATTCCCGAGACAAAGACAAGACAGCAGATACTCTCCATAGCTAGTGCCAGTGGTCTCCTGAGAAAAAGAGAAGACAGTGAGTGCTCTCCCCAGCTGGCATTCCCCAACCCCAGGCCTAAGACAATGAAAAAAATTATGAGTAAACTCTCAAAAGACCAGATCATCCATGTTGCATCTCACTTTCCAAACCACTGGTCTTGGCTGTGGTCAGCACTACTCAGCTTGACTTGGCTCCTTGCTGCTGGGCTTGAGCTGGGCTGGTTCACAACCCAATGCCAATGATCATCTTAGAAGCAGTCTTTCTTCAGACATCCAGTTGCCTGAATATTCCTGAATGGCAGGAATCAGTGTGAGTGAGCTGATCCACCACCGCAAATTTGTGACTCTGCTTCTGGGGCTGCATTTAACAGGCTCTCCATCCCAGCGCTTTCTAATACACTCATCACTGTGACATGGAGCATATTTTTTGCTTCCTCCATTGATGTGCATGGGATACATTCCTTGTATGAAAGCCCTGATGACATTTATGGTTTTGCACTGAGTGGAATAAGCAGGTATATTATTAAACACATCCCATTCAGGACGTAAGAGAGAAAATCTAACTGCTTCCTCCAACAGCATTCAGCTTTCTGGGGATTCATTTATTTCTTCCAAACCTAAACTGAAGCACAAGCAGCTACCTGAGGCCTGTAATACAAATGGTTTGCACATAATGACCCAGTCTCTTCCTTTTCAATTTTTGGACCAAGTGCAGGTGCCAGTGAATGCTGTTTCCCACCTCTTTTGGCATAGCGTGGCATCACAAATCATAACCTTCCCAATTCCAGTCTAAACTGTCTTGTAGGCTGCTGGCAACAGAAATAAGATTCCTAGGGCTCTTTCCATAATTCTCACAATGTCAAAGGAATGTTAAGAGACTGAAATAGTATCGGACTATTCTTTTCCAGCTGTTCTGGAAGCCTATATATTCTCTTGATGCATTAACAATGGAACATGAGGATACCAAAGAAATCCATGAATCACAATTGTCAAAATGAAGTGGCTTTTAGGCAATGAAATAGAAGATCCCAAAAAGCACCCAGACTAGTTAGGACAAAGGAAAATGTACTTTAAATTTTTTCCCCAACCAACTGGACTACACAGAGGGCTGTAGTAGGTTAGCAGACACTAGGAACAGGGAAGGTTCATTAGGGCTGCCAGCACATCATGGCTGCCTTGGCCCCAGCAGGATTGCTCTCTACACAAGACTCCCTAGCACATCGGAAAGCCCTGTTTAAAATGGGGCAAGCAATGGGTCTGCTGTAGCAGCTTTCTTCAGGGAAATGATTTCACAATCCCAGTAATTCTTGCCATTAAAGACTTTCTGACCAGCACATCGACTTTTCACTGACCTTGATCTTCATGCACACAAGCAAGTTCACTTAGCCCTTTTTCATTCTTCTCTTATACAAATCACGGCAAAAACAAGCAGAGGTTGTAAAATTCTTATAGGAAGGGATTTGGACTTGGCAGTTTTGGTCTCTTTAATCCCACCACAAATGAGAAATTGTGTCTTTTTGACCACCCTCACTCCAACATCTTTGCCTTTAAAGTCCACAAAGCTGTCACATTTTATTCTCATTTTCTGAGTGATGGCACTTGTCATCAGCCTTTTACTTCTTTACCCCATTATTACCTACACAGCTTGGCTTTAATATTAATTTTTTCTTTTTTTCATTTCAAATTCTCTGGCCCTTTGAATAGCATATTTTTTTTCTTATAGAGTTATTTCCTTGTAAGATCATAAACCTTAATCTCCCTCAGTGTATGGCATGTACATAATCCAATATGACACACACAGATAGATGGCATCCCAAATTAAGACCTCCCCAGTGACCTCCCATGTAGTTTTCCTCTTTGAATATATTGATTTTAAAGATCTTCCCTGGGGAAAGCCTCTAATTATTTCTGCCTTCCTGGGGGTGAACCTTTTTTTATTAAACAATAACTAATATTATTAGTGAAGAAA
Source organism: Geospiza fortis (assembly GCF_000277835.1). Classification (NCBI taxonomy): domain Eukaryota; kingdom Metazoa; phylum Chordata; class Aves; order Passeriformes; family Thraupidae; genus Geospiza; species Geospiza fortis. The sequence continues at coordinate 2,923,267 of NW_005054301.1, forward strand.
ATAAAGTCAGATTTTTAAAGAAAATTAACGCAACCAAATTGTTGTAGCTGCAATTTGTATTTATCTGGGTGTCACATGCCTGTCTCATTTCTTCTTTATTCCAGAAGGTCAAAAGTAAACAGCAGCAACAAAACCAGATAATCTAGTTGTGTCTGGCACTAAAGCCTTTGCCTTTCATGATCCGCACCTTTCTTCTCTTGGCTTATTAAAAATATAGAAGGCAATATCATTTTTCTTGGTGAATATTGAACCAGAGTCACCCAAAAGAATCTGCTTTTTGCCCTAAACCAGGACAAATATGTTCAATTACTTCCTATCTTTTAGTCCTCCTCTGCACCCAAGGAATGTGTTTTGTTGACTCTAGTCAAGTTAGACCCAGACTGTCATCTGAAGGGGGGGAATAGGATCGACCACCACCTACTTGGAAAGGCATATCTGAGCTTTAATTTAAAGTTGTCAACAAACATAACAGCTTTTCCATAATTTTGCAACTCTTTCTCTTGTAAATTTCTCAGTTGTTCTGTTCTGATTTTTTTATGTACTCTTTTCAGTGAAATTGGCAATGGCTTAAAAAAAAGGTCTATTTGATGTTTTGTGCTGTTGAAACAGAAGAACAGATGGTAGCAGAAACTAACAGGAGACCTCTGCAGACAGTTCTGAAAAAAGGGGCAAAAAATGTTTTTTAAACCACCAGTATTAACAGAAAAAGAAAGAAACAAAGAAAAAAGTTACTATAATCTGTCTCTAAAACAAGCTTTTTTGCCATAGAAGCATATGTTTGTATTGTATTACCAGTAATTTCATGGCAGGAAAAGCTAAATTATCTCAGATCTGACACAGGCTAAAAGCAAGATTTACCATGGCTCAGCTGTCTTTCAGGAGCTTGTTCAGCTGCACTAAATCATATATTTAAGATCCAACACAAATTAGTTAATCCAACAAAATGTTTCAGTGCATTGAACTATGCTGGACTTCAGCAGAGCAGAAGGGGAGGAGCCATGTTGACCTCCATGACTGACTATTCACTGATGTCTTTAAAGTTTTCTGCCTAATTTCTTGCTCTGTGGAATGCATCTCAGAAATCTCTGAGTACAAGACAGATTACTATTAGTTAAGTGCAGCAAGAAAATATTATTAGTAAATCTGTTCTCTTAAAAAATTTTAAAATTTCATTTGCACAACATATAATCATATGATCATTATTTCTGTATACCAGACTGCCATATTATCCTAATGTTGCTTCTTCTTATTTTTATTGCTGGTTACAAATATCATTTGAGGTCTGATAAACTTCCCATTACAATTTTCATCAAATCAGATAACTTATAGAAATGTTTATTTCAAATATTAAGCATTTTCTGACCAGCAGAAGAGTTTTATTGGGTTATCTGTGTGTTAGCATCATAATTTTCCAGCCACAAATTGTGATGAGGCAACATATTTGACTTCACATTGTGGAAAAATGTATGATTGCTCTGTGTAAGAGAAAGAGTAGAAAAGAAAGTTCAAAAGCTTACAGCCTGGGAGCAGCTTACTCTCTGTTATGAGGCCATAACAGAGAATGGTATGAAGTACCTTGGCACACAGACCATTTCTCTCCATTTTTTGAGTGAACTACAAGAAAAAAAAATGCAGTACTTAATTCAATTTTATTAGGTTTGGTTTTTTTTTAATTTTCACAGGAGAAGTTAATTTTCAAATAAATTTAACCACACACAATGACCCAGGCTGCTCTATTCGCTTTCATTTCCAGTCAACTTTTAATCTGCATTCCTATTACCAATAAATACAACTAAGTGCACCTGGCCAGAAGCAAAGAATTATTTTTCACCTTCTCAGATCACTGTCTTTGAACTTTTACCAGCAGATACCCAAGGAAACAAACACACAACAGATAATGTCTAAATTCCAAGGGAGGACTCACGAACATGTAACCTCCAGGCATCTAATGATTTCCAGGTGCACATCACCAAGTGTCTCATCCTTAATTAATTAGCCAGCTGGCCTGGTTTGTCAGGAGCACTAGAACAGCACAGGCACCTCTTGAAGATGTGCTGAATGGTTGAACTTCCAGTTCTGTCTGAGATTAGAGAAACAGGCAAAGTGCTGCTACAGAGAGTTTCATACAAGTAGAGGCAAGCTGAAAATCCAGTCACCAAACTCCAGTGTTTTCCATGAAAAGTATAGCAATAGTCTTGTTCAACGTCAAATGCATGAGTTTTGTCTTATGTCAGTAATCAGATCAAGGAACATATAAATTGCAATAGGAGTAGCTGAATTGTCCTCAGGGTAAAAACCACATCCCCTGGCAAACTACCCACTTTTCTTTAGAATGTGATAAATGAGAACATTTTAGAGTATCTTCCTTATTCAGTTTGTTTGTTTTCTCTAGCTTTAAAATTACACATCTCTATTTTTTCTTCATGATACAAGCTGAAGCTAGAAGGAAATTATTACTACTTGCTAGAGATGTTAAATGTTAGAGATGAACCACTTGCAAAAAAAAGGAAAGTATTGCAAATCTCTCAAGAAAATGGTTTGATGATCCACCGGAGCATGAGAATCTGAATTAAGTATAGAGAATGGGAAGTGCAATGAAAGCTTTTGGAGCAACCAGATCTATGCCCATTACTCAACAGAGGGCATGCTGTTAAGAATTATCACACACTGGATACCAGTGATTTACCCCAACCAGAAGTTAGAAACTATGCTGGACCAGTCATTCAAATGAGTTTTCTTAATTGCAGCGGATGCAGCTCAGTAGAATCTGGAATTAATTAATTCAAAGCAGCCCTGTTTCATCATGTTTGCTACAACTGGAAAGCTCTGAATATGGGAACTGGAAACATCTCTAGATTATTTAGCCCTTTAGAGATTTATTATTTTTCATTACTGGTTAAGAAAACATCCAGGGATTTTGAGATAAAACATGTGACAACTGTTTTTTGTTTTTACCAAAACAGGACCTTTGACAGAGGCCTGGTTGTTCTGGTGTTCCTAGGGTGTTTAGTTTCCAGTTAAGCAAATAAAACTTGTTTCTCCTGGTTTTATATTGAGCTGGGCTGGGGTGGATCCCAACAGACTCTCTTTTAACTAAATCACATTTTGCTAAAGGGTCAACAAGGAAGGAATATAGTCTTGCTTTTGAGGCATCAAGGAACAGAGAATCTATCACTGTTCTTGGTTAAGTTTTCTTACTGCTTAGATCTTCTGTTTATATGTTATTTGATTAGATTTTTTTTCTCCCAGCTTTAGTTTATACTTTCTGACTCATTATGTTTTTCTCCACTAGATTAAAGAACTACTTACTACCAGGCATTTTCTTCTCACTTACATGCTGCAATCAAGTCACTCCTTTAGGAAAACCTCTTAAGGCCCATGGTATAACATTTTTCTCTAGCACTTCAATTATGTTTTCAATGCTCTCCTTAAAATGTAGACACTTTGGCTAGACTCGATATTCTAGTACTGGCTCTCACTACACTGTGTACAGAGTAAATCCCTCTTTAATCCTACTTGTTACTCTTTCTTAAATTCCTGGGGATGAAGCATTTTTTCTGTTTGGTTTTATTTTCCCTATAGGAGTGTTCTGGTAGTCTCATGTCACATTGCTTTTCAGGTCTAAACCCATGTCTTTTCCTGTGTCACTATTTTCCCAGGAACAGAGCCTGATTCTGTAACTCCTGCATGTATTCAGTTTTCTAGACAGAAGCCTCTGATTTAGTTTAGATGAACTTTTATCTCTTAAATCTTTAAATTTGAAATTGTCAAGGATTTAATATTTAGTGCTAGAAGACTGAAAAAAATGCAAGTTGCTTCCATCTAGTACTGATCCTCACACATCCCCAACAGGAGACCATCTGTAGATATGGGCTACAGGTGGGATAGTGAAAAATAGTGTCCTATTATCCCTTTAACCTTGGAGTGAAGGCAAGGCAGAAGCAGAATTTACTTTAATCCATAGGAATTGATTCCTAACTGTCAAATGATTTCACAGCCCAAGTAATCAAAAAGAGAGAAGCAGGGAAAACAGGGAACTGTGCTTCTTCTTGTGTCTCGCATTACCTCAAAAACATTTTCTTATTAAGATTCTTCTCCAATGCAATACTTCTGAATTAGAGGGGGGTTCAAAAATTTATTTTAGTATCTCACACTTTGCAAGATTTCCTCAAAAGCTGAATCTGTATCCCATTTGCCCTCTCCTTTTGAGGGGCCAGAAATCTAGATATGTATATTGCACCCAGTAGTAAGGAAAGGATGTCTGTGACATAATACATGAAATATTAATTAGACAGAGAATAATTGAAGGACATTAATTTGCCTTAGTTCTTTAGAATCAGAAAGTGTATATCTTCCATCCTTCAAGAGACTCTGCAACTCAAAGGTGATTCTTAATGGAACTGGCTTGATCTTGAGATAATTTGTATGAAAATTTTAATGCTTTTGAAAAAGATGTCAGTTCACAGTAGAGATTTTGTAACTTCTTCTACTGTAATAATTGTAAAAAAAAATCATGTAGAAACAAAATATACTCTTTTGGTTTGCTAACTGCTTATCAAGGAGGAATTTTCAATATGATTCTGCTTCCAAAAGAGAGAAAACAAAACTGGCTCTTGCCTCATAACTCCATTGCATAAAATGTGGTGTCCTGGTCTTAAAATTCATCATCCATCTTCAAGTCTTAATGATAATTCAGAAAGTGAGAGCTAAGACTCCTTCAGTTTGGCATCCTACATGCAACTCTTGAAATTCGTGCTGGTATACTCCCCTAAGAGTCAGCTCTTGTTCTTTCCTAAATAGTATCTTCCATAGTAAACTCATCTGGTTTTATTCTAAATTATCTACCATTACAGAATAACCTAGGGAATATTTTCATTGGATTTGTGGAGAAGACTAAAACCTCTTATTTCAATGGAGACTTATCAGATATGTTGGTACTTTGGCAGCTTAATGTAGAACTATTGAAAGACTGAATTTGGAAAATATGGATGCAAGATTCAATTTCCTAGACTATCTTGAAAGAGTTTTCTTGGTTGAAGAGTAAATTAAATATACTTCCATAAAGTCACAAGGGATGGAAATCCAGGAGATCTGAGTCTGGTTTACTGTGGAATTGCTTGTTCAAACATTTATCTTTAGTATTTCTAGAGAAAACAGCGCTGCCACTAAGCAAAAGAGATTTTTTTTCAGTGATTTTGATTACTCTATCTTGGCATCTCACTTCAAAAAGAAAAAAAAAGCCTGTGGGCTTGGTTTACACAGGTCAATTCCAGCTTCAGATGCAACAAACTTCAGCTGATAAAATGGCCACTGCATTTCTGGAGAGAGCATTTTTAACTTCTGCTGTAGTGGACTTGATCAATAGTCCTGAAAATCTGGCACTGAACTCAGTACCCTTATTTGAAACCCTTGTCTTAACTGTGATTGTCATTCTTCAACCGCAAAACAATGTACTCAGATTGCCCATGACCTACCTTACACACAGCTTCTCCAGCTTGAATATAACTTATTATTAGAGGGAATAGGTTATTTTAGTCTGAAATCCCAGAGAAATGTACTGATACCATTACTGATACAAACAATATCAATGATAAAATTATTAGCTTGCTTCCTTGGAGAAATAGATGGTCATTTCCCTTTGAAGTTTTACTGTTCTGTGCTATGTGTAATGGCACAGCTATTCAGTGCATGCTCTACCAAAGCTGGCAAATAACTGCAGAAAGATCACATTTCTAGACATCCTCCAGGCTGAACTTCATGACATTACATGTAAATATCACAATGGAAAGGAGCTATTTGCCCACCTAACCATAAAATTTATTTTGAACACTTGAGTTAACACTTCCCTGTTCCAGTTTCTAGTCCACATCAGCGCCACTCAATCCCATCTTGGGCTTTCTTGAGCTTTCTGCCTTCTTCAGAAGGTGCTTTGTGCTCTAATGACTATATAGAAAGCCAAGGCTCCCAGTTTAAACTTGCAATATAGATCAGAGAAACATAGAGTGGGTTAGGTTGGAAGGGACCACAGTGGGTCATCTGGTCCAACCTCCCTGCTCAAGCAGCATAATCCTAGAGCACATTGCACAGGATTTTATCCAGAGGGCATGAGTAGCTCCAGTGAGGGACACTCCACAATCTCTATGGGCAATCTGTTCCAGTGCTCGGCCACTGAAGCAATAGGCCACAAGGAAGGGCACACTGCTGGCTCACAGACAGCTTGGTGTGCACCAGAACCCCCAGATCCTTCTCCCCAGAGCTGTTTCCCACTAGATCAGCCTCCTCCCTGTGCTGGTGCATGGGGTTATTCTTCCCCAGGTGCAGGACCCTGCATTTGCCTTTGTTGAATTTCAGACAGTTCTTCTCTGGTCATTGCTTCAGCATGCCAAGGTCCTTCCAAAGGGCTGCACAGCACTCCAGGGTATCAGCCACTCCTCCCAGCTGTGTACTGTCAGCAAACTTGCTTCCCTCATTCAAGTCATTCATGAACAAGTTAAACAGTACAGGACTCAGTATTGAACTCCGGGGGACACCACTCATGACAGACCACCAACTCCTCTGTGCCACTGATGCAGACCCTCAAATGAGTCAATTAATCAGAGACAATCTCAATCTCTCCTCCCTGCCCTGATCACCCAAATTTTTTGAAAGTCCTCAAATCCTGCAGTGGGATTTTAAGCTGTTTTCTTCAGGTTTCAGACTCAGCCTGCAATCAATCTGTAATAATTTTCATATCTTTTCCTAATATGCCTTTTTGTCTTCAGAGCCTGGAAAGTCCTGAAGAGACAGATCCCTGGCTTAGCCAGTGGGAGAAATCCACCTCCTTATACCTTCACAGTGAAATCTTAAGACTTTTACTGATTTGAATAAAGCCATTTTCAATCCTGCCATCGAGGGACACTGCAAAACAGAAAGAATTTCTCTCAAAACACTTTGTGGGGATATGTGAACATGTGCTGTATTGTAAAGCTTTCTCAGCCCTGGGGAGTTGGGAGCAAACAGGAATTATGGATTGATATCAGACGGCATAAAAAACCTATGCCAGATTTCAGGCAGATTGCATTTTCCTGTCTTTTTAAATCTCTGTTGGGGCAGAGAATGGAGATTTGTGCCTGAATTGTTTGCTTTCCTCCTTGTCATTACCCATATAACCGTTTAAACTCTTCCCTTCTTAATCTGAGGTGACTTACAGAGGTTTCCTATCAAACACAGACACTATACAACACTATATTAGATTATACACTTTGTCAGAAAATTGGCACTTTATATACTAAATGATAGCCTGTGCTCTGCAACCATGCTATCATTCTTGCTCTAAGATCTTGTCAGAGCCTATAAATTAAGTGGGATTTGGCCCTGGAGTTATATGAAAGGGAGGGCTGTAGGAAACAAGAGGATGCTGCCTCAACTCACAGGACTTATTTAAAGAAAAATTCTTTTCCATCAGACCCAGGGCTATCATCTCACCACAGGCTGCCTATTTTAACCTATACATTACAGAATGAGCAGCAGCCACCTCGTGCTGCTCCCTGATGACTGCATGTTTAGTGTCTCCATCTGCAGGAACTGCATCTCCTATTGTGATGCCATGTTATCCAAGCTAAAAGAGATGCTCTCCAAGTATGCATCAGATCTGAAACTATAGCCTTGACTGCAGCTCATCTCCACAAAGTGTAGGTCACTGCTTTGAGAAGCTGAGACACCATTGCTCAGAAATAGCACCCAAGTTACTGCAGGAAAAGGAGGATACAGTAAGCCAGATCAGCCCTCTATCACACTCCCATGTACATTTTTACCCCGGGAGGGGAACTGAGGAATCCTTGCACTGCAGCCCCTCGCTAGCCACCCCTGAGGATGTGGAGGAAGCCCCTTGACACTGTCTGTAACTAGAAAGGCTCAGTCAGAAAACGGACAAAAGAACGATGCTCTGATGCATGGGACCTCCAACTGCTTTCATTTAGCAGTGAATATCTCACAGTAACTGGGATAACTCTGACTATAATTTTGTCTGGCAACCTCCCCAGAAGGAGAACTAAATGCTGTCCTCACACCTGCAGGTATGTTTACTGCAGGGGCAGGTTGCTGAACCATCTACAGAGTTCTTTGCTATTCTTAAAAAAGGACACATCCAATTTCGAAGTAATTATTAGGCTTGCATGGTGCATTGGTTTCAGGCAGATAAGGTGCATGCAAACCACATGGATGATCACAGAAAACCCCAGTGGTGCTCCTGAGTTCTTCAAGGACTCAAAGTAGCAGTAGCTTTGCTGCAGAATGCAAGTGTGTGCAAAATATTTGTGTGCAAAATAAAAGCAAAAGAAACACGAATATGTTTGTAGGAACACACGAGTCCTTCTTCAAGGTCTGAAACAAAAACAATAAGATTTTGAGTTAATGAGAGAAAAGGAATTTTTTTTTCCAAGTGTAAATGAAGCTGGTTTGAGTAAAAAACACCTTGTAGACATGAGGGAGCAGGGTGTCAGAGCTCCCTGGTTTGGGGCCGTACACCCTGGGTTCAAGCCCAGCGCGCAGGGCTGAGCCAGCAGCCGGCTGCCCTCCCCAAGGCAGAGCTGCTCCTCTCCCGAAAGCCCTGTCAGCGCGGATTCACGGCCCAGAGCAGGGGTAAAGATGGCACAGAGCCTTCCTGCTCCGGGCCTCCTTTAAGAGCCTTCCTG
>NW_005054301.1:2932275-2934622 GCF_000277835.1 Geospiza fortis
AGCAGCAGCAAGCGCACAGTGACAGTGCTCTCTGGTGGCAGCTGGAGCCTCACCAGCGCCGCAGCCTGCAGAAAGCACAGGGCGTGCTGGGTTCCCTGCCACTCTAGGAGCACAAGTACATAGGCAAGCACAGATATGCATTTTTAAACCTATGGAAGTGTTGGACAGATAAAACTCCAATTAAAAGTCTCAGTGCAGGAGCAGCGCTTATTTTCAAAAAAGCGCTTATTTTTTTTGTAGAAAACAGGCTTTTCTGCTCTGTCATACTGGCACTTTTTGTTTGTTTGTTTGTTTGTTTGTTTTACATGGCAATGGATGCCTCAAGCTGAAAATAAATGCTTTCCTGGCTCTAAGTTAATGCCCTCATACCAGTCTCACCAGTATAAAAACTCTTGGTACAGCATAATACAGAACAGGGACTCCCATAATGCCTTTAATCTGCAGATCTCCAGACACTTTATACAGCCCTCTGATGAGGTTTAGAGTACCATAGTAAAGGAAATAGTCACATATATGGGACAGCTGGAGAGAGGCCAAAAGGCTTGTAAGTTGAAGTATAGCAATAATATTGAGGTTTTTTTCTCTGCTTCCTACAGAAAGGACAGACTTGCAAATACCAGAAGCCACATGCCAGACATGCCAGATTTTCTTCTCACACTGTCATCAACTACAGGTCACAAGGGGTTTATCAACACAGGATCATGGAATGGCGATCCTGTGTTGGAAGGGAAAGCATCTCTAGAGGTCATTTGGTTCAACTTCACTGCTGGAGCCACTTAGAGCTGGTTGCCCAGGACTGTGCATTCTCTGATGAAGCATTAATCACCTTACTGTAAAAAACTATTTCCTGATGTTCAGATGGAACATCCCGTGTGTCAGTTTGTGCCCATTGCCTATTGTCCTGTCAGGCATATCCTTGCATGTTGTAATGTACACCAATGTTCCACATTTCATGGCACACAAGCCTTTTCTACATCCAAACCCATCTGTACTGGCCATTTGGATGCTGTAACCTAAGACCCCATTGCTGTGTGCAGAAGCACTTGACCAACAACCTGTTAGAGGGAATACCTATCCTTCACAAGGGGGTTGGTAGGTTTTATTTTGTTTATATGGGAGTCAGGCAAACAAGAAGAGTTTTCAACAACTTAGTGAAATGTTGCTGTGAAAGCTTTCTTTGCCAGGGGGATGGTTTCTAATACATTAATAATTGTAGCTGTGTATTTTCAGTTCTCAGCCTTTGCTCTGGCACCTCTGCCAGGGGTTTGCTGGCAGCCTTGAGCTTGCACTGACTGTGCACTGAATCAAGCAAAGGCAAGTGGGGCCAGAAGCAGAGGCTGCACATATATATGCTCAACACAACCTCAGCAAACAGAATACTGCCAAAGGAATGTGATGACATAGTATTGCTGATTTAGAGGGCAGCCAGGCAGCACCTGTCACAGGACTTCAATCTATACAGAATATAGAATTAGACATTTTAAAAGTAAAAAAATCTGCTAGAACATACCCAACCAACAATTCTCGAATTCAGTCATGTACCTTTTACACCAGAGAAACTCAGGTGAAGCCAGAAGACAAGCAATAGGCATCATTTGAATTCACAAGCCTGTAACTCAGTGAGTACCTTACTCTCACCTGTGTGGGTGAGACTGAAACAAGGTGGCTGGAGAGCTAAAATAATAAGAATAATAATCTAAATATACGGAGTCAGTTCAGACTTAAGCTACCACATGGCACCTGAGTCCCACTGGCTGTTCAGGTACAGGCTCGCAGCTCAAAGCAAATGAGAAGACCTCAACTTACCTCACAGTCAAAAAGACTGACGTTATACTAAAACTTTTTGTGCTTCTTGTACCTAAGAGTACGTAATCCTACCCCTAACCTTAGCATACATGTGATTTTTATTTTTTTTTCTCACCAGATCAGTAATATTCCCACTGAACTCCCTGAAGTGGATCTAATTAAGCCAGGCAAGCTGTTTTACATTAGCTGGATTTCACTCTCCACAAAATACACATACTTCTTCAAGCATTTGTGTGGTTTGCTTTGAATACCCAATATTAAAAATTAAACATTTCACACTGGTTTCTTTTAAATAAGTCATAAAAAAACCCACAGCCTGTGCATGAACAATCAAAGAAAAGGAGAACAGAGGAAAATTGTGTTAAAAGATATCTGTCAGAAACTCTTCACTTGTTTTTACATTGATCTCTCCAGAATCAACCTGGTAGAGCTGGGACAAGGACCTTGATCCCCAGAAGAAGATATCAGCAACACTTCAAGCTATAAGATTCACAGCAGGTTTTACTGTTGCTATGGTTATTCAAATCTTCTTTTCAGCAGG
>NW_005054301.1:2934632-2961281 GCF_000277835.1 Geospiza fortis
AAGAAATAAATCCTCCAGGTCTCTGCAACACAAAATAACACAGCCCTCTCACTGTCAGGCTCTCCACATGGGGGTGGGCTTCAACAGCCTCACCCTAAATCTAAACATCAAATATCAAATGGAGGTTATTTAAATATTTAATAGAAATTTAAAGCAACAATTACTTAATATAGAAGATGCAAAGGGAGGAAGGAAGGAAGGAAGTGGCAGAAGGAAGTGGCGGAAGGAAGTGGCGGAAGGAAGGAAGGAAGTGGCGGAAGGAAGGAAGTGGCGGAAGGAAGTGGCGGAAGGAAGTGGCGGAAGGAAGTGGCGGAAGGAAGTGGCGGAAGGAAGGAAGGAAGGAAGGAAGGAAGGAAGGAAGGAAGGAAGGAAGGAAGGAAGGAAGGAAGGAAGGAAGGAAGGAAGGAAGGAAGGAAGGAAGGAAGGAAGGAAGGAAGGAAGGAAGGAAGGAAGGAAGGTTGGTTCCTTTCAATTCAGCTTATTTTGTGAATCTGTGGTTCTTTATTAAGGAAGGCTTCAAATCAAACTGTTCTCTGGTGACAGAGAACTTTCTTAGGTGTCTTCACTTCAGCATGCCATGTTCAGAGGGCTGTGTTGTGCAGTGTTTTCACCCCCATGATTTAGGCTCAACTCCCAAACCAGAGATGCATTTAATGGTTTCATCCAGACTCCAAAATACCCCATGAATCTGTAGGGTCATACTCTCTGCTTTCCTGTTCCTATTCAGCAATTTTCTGCTTATTCATCTGAGGTCACATTAGCTTTCAGCAACAGCATCACACTGAGAGCTCTTGTTCTGTCAATTATCCATCCTGACTTCTAACTCCTTTCAGGGTCACTGTTTCTCTGGAAATAACCTCTGCATGTGGAGCCTATTATCCTTGTTCCCAAACACACAACCTTGCACTTCTGCTGGTTAAATAAGACCCACTTTCCAAATTAACTAGCTTGATCTGTCAAACTGATCCAACTTTACCACTGTTTACTCCTACTAGTGCTGTGTCCTCTGCCAATTTTACAGGCACTGATTTCCTCACTTGTAAACCATTAATAAAACCTCTGAATTTTATTAGACTGAAAAAGAATCCCATGGAACCCTGCTGGAAATACCCTCTGTGGATGATAATTCCTGATTTACAATTCCTTTTTTGAAATCCATCAGACAATTATAATCTATTTATTATGTGCTACATTAATTTTGCATAGTTCTAATTTTTTAATTGGAATGTCATGTGGTATGAAATGAAGTGCTTTAGAGAAGTGCAGGTAGATGTCAACACAGCTCCTCTTACCAGGCTATCTTGTCAAAAAACAAAGCTGTGCTTGCTTAAGCAGATATGTTCTCCATAAAGTGAATGTGCAACAGTTCCTGCATAAGACTGTGGACTGAAAAAATTCTAGATCCTTAATGAGCAATGAGAACTGTAGAAACCCAATTTTAAATGAGAAACTGACAAGTTGCATTTTCTTACCGCCAAGCCCAAAGGTTTTCAAATCACCGGTCACTGCATTTTTCTGTAATACATACTGGAAATGTTAAAACTCAAAGTGTATGTGGATAAAGGACTCACTTGGGATCTCTCAGCACTTCAAGACACAAACACCCATTCTGCTGTATAAGGAGATGAGATGGACTGAACAGCACATTTTCTTACTCCCTCCTCATTCTGTTTAACTAATTCCTGCCTGTCTTCTCTAAGGAGACCTTGTGGAAGAGTCTATCTCAGCTGTCTCTGTGTAGAGAACATGTCCTATGAGGCAACAGAAAAAATCGTGTCTTGATGACATTTGATGAGAAATCTAGAAGATCATTTCAGTTTAAAGGTGTAATGGACAGGGGAAAGAAAATAGAATGTAGGTTCCTGGGTTGAGAAAAGGACAGGGAAACATCACTCACCAAATACTGTCATGGGCAAATTAGGCTAGAATTGGGGATATTATTGAATTTTTTACTAACAAAATCAGAGCAGGGCAATGAGAAGTAAAATAAGACCTTAAAAACACCTCCTCCACACCCCTCCCTCCTTCCCAGCTCTACCTACTCACCCAGTGGCACAGGGAGACAGGGAATGGGAGTTATGGTCAGTTCATCATCTGTTGTTTCTGCTGCTGCTCAAGAAAAGTAGTCCTTCCCCTCCTCCACCTTGGGGTCCCTCCCATGGGAAGTATTTATCCATGAACTTCTCCAAGTCCATTTCACAGGCAACAGTTCTCCATGAAATGCTGCAACACAGTTCATTCTTCCATGTGGTGCAGTCCTTCAAGGACAGGCTGCTCTATCAGGAAAGCTGCTCCAGCATGGATTCCTTTCTCTATGGGTCTGCAGGTCCCTTCCAGGAGCCTGTGCCAGCACAGGTCTCCCATGGGGTCACAGCCTCCTCTCAGGCATCCCCTTCCTCTGGCCTGAGTCTCTGTGTGGGCTGCAGATGGATCTCTGCATCTCCACCATCCTCCATGGGCTGCAGGGGCACAGCTGCCTCACCATGGTCTGCACCACAGACTGCAGGGGAATCCCAGCTCCAGCTCCTGGAACACCTCCTCCCCGTCCTTCTGCACTGACCTTGCTGTCTGCAGAGTTGCTTCTCTGATGTATTCTCACTCTGTTCTTCTCTGGACACAATTACAACCATGCAATCACTTATTATTTCTTTTCTTCTTCTTAAATATGTTAACACAGAGGCATTACCACAATTTCTAATTGGCCCAATTTTGGCCAGCAGCACATCTGTCTTGGAGTCAGCTAGAACTGGCAGAAGCTTCAGCAGCTTCTCACAGAAGCCATCTCTGTAGCTCCTCTGCTACCAAAATCTGGCCACACAAATCCAAGACTTGGACATCCTTAATTTGGTCTTGACTTCTTATAGAGAAAAGTAAAACACAACTGAGAAGAAATGAGGAAGAAAATAGATCAATCATAACATTTATAATGTTATAAAACATTATAAGCAAACTTAATCCACCTAATCCTTCAGTACCTGATTATGGTTTCACATGTCCTGAAGCCCTGTATATAATGATGTTCTTCTACTGTATAGACATTTGGCAATTATCACTATAGCTGCTTGTTTAAAAAAAGGAAAATATTGAAGTAGATAAATAAGGCCTAGGATAACAAATATATCATCTAGCCATTATCCCTTCAATGTATGCATCCTGCTGGCATGGTTCAGAGTTCATTTACATGATAGATGCTTCTATTTCAGCCTAAAGCAAGGCTGGTCTTCATGTCATTTCCTGTCAGGAGTTTCTGGACCTCAATTATTTATTTGAGATAAATGATGCAATAAAAACACACTTTGCAGTCCAAAAGCCACCTTCATCAACAGTAGAATGCCTGGCTCACTGTTTGATTCCCACCTCCCCATAAGACACTTGCCACAGTAAAATAAATTATTCTGGTACCTAAGCAACACAATATCCACTTATTTTGCTCCTTGTAAACAGCCTGGCTGCCTCAGCTGTCCCAGCTGCTTTCTTGTTCCCTCTGCACCATCCTAGCAAAAGGTAACATGAGAAAGAAAGGAGGGTAACTTGTAAAGCCTGCGGCCAAGGCACCAGCTGAAGAAGCTACAACTGGTTAGGCCTTATTGTACTGCCCCATGTTACACTCATTTCTCTGCTTTGCTGACTGGAGAACAATCTGAGGAGAGAAGAAAGGGGCTAGAAAAATTTCCTAACAGTGACAACTTCTTTACCTTCTTACTTTATCCAGCATGCTGATGAAGTGAACGAGGGCTCACAGGGCTGACAAAATTCAGCAAGAAATTAAAACCACCAGAAATCAGTTAGTTCTGTCACAGAGCAGTACTCAGTGAAATCAAAAGCTGTACAACAACAAATTAAATTCAAGTCTATCTCCTCTGTGTGCAGTTTCTCAGTTTATGTATATAGAAAATGCAAAGGGAAATACCCCATGGGGTGTGGCAAAGATTAATCTATTAATGTGTTGTATTTGAAAACCTAAAGTGCTATTAAGTGCTAGACTGATTATTTTAATCAACACTGTTTTCACACCATCTGCAGTTCTGTGGCTACAAATGTAACTGTGAAATTACAGTCCAGGTTTACAGGATCTCTCTCCACCTCTCAATTTGTATTTCATCATTAGCACAGCATCCAAATGCTTAACATGAAGTCAGATTCAACTGCAGGAGGAAACATGGAAGAAAATGCAATACTAACACATTTCTTCTTCTGAAGGGCCCAGACAGGTATTGTTGGACAGTCGAATGATCATGAGCCAGTTTTGATGTACATGGTCTTGATATTCTTGTGTAGGAGCCACAAGGAGGACGGTGAAAAATGTAGGCTTTTTAATTTTCATTTTCCTCAGTGATACAGTAACTGGAAAAAGCGAAGTTTAGGCAGAAGACTTTCAGCTCTGAAACAACAGAAAGTCACATACTTCATATTTTGTATTTACAGGTTAACACTTTAAAAATTAATAGGATTAAATGTTTTATTAGTTACACACACTAAATACCTTTTGTAACCTTAAGAGAAAAGCAGGCAATAGATAAATCAAAAGAGAGAGGGTTTAGCAAGAAATCTGACAGTGCTTGCTAAAGAAACAGCCCTGAAGTGCTAAGGAATTGCGTCCTGAATTTTGTCTGGTGTTGCTCTGCACTGATAAATAGCTTTGGATTGTGCTCCTATATGTTACAGCTGTGGTAAAGATTAGTTCTTAACCTTGATGCTAGAGGGTTATGCTATTCTTTATAAAGCAATCTATGGATGAAAAGCTAACACACCCCCACCCCATCCCTGACTCAAAATGACACCTGCTGTGGACAGAATGGCACCTGCACCAACTCTTTTCATACAGCCCAGTCTGCAAAGCCTGGGGAGCTAGAGGGGAGAGGACAAATTAACAAACAACCAATCATGAAACCTGCAGTTACAGAGAAAGTAAAGCTCTTACAGGGGTACAAAACCCATGTCAGTCTGAGCAAGTAAGGGGAGCCAGGGTGCCAAAGAGATGTAAGTTTTTTCCCTTCCCCTCCCCTTCCTTCCTCTCCCTTCTCTCTTTTCTTCTGCAGTAAGATGTGTTCAAAGATTCTAGAGTTTGAGTCTTTTTTCTCCATGGACAAATATATCGAAAAGGCTGCATATTTCTAGCCAAAAATGCAAAAAGGTTAATTTGTTCCTGAATTTACATCTGCAAATCTTCACAGGAAGCAATCTGTGTAACTCCCATGAATTAAACATACTACAGTCAAAAGCCTTTGCATCAGCTGGGGATTAATGACCAACTGGAAATATGGCTTGAAGAAAGTTGAACCATCATTAAGAAGACCGTATTCTAATGCTAGGGTTATTGCCATTATAGGCCTTTTTTAAAAGCACAGAAGAAAATAAATATTACAGAGCAAGTAGTTTCTTGCATTGGGCCAATACCCCTCCTAAGGGTTTCTGCAGTTTTGAAGAGTGATGCTTTTACTCTTGACACATTTTGCCAAAGGTCTTTAGGAACCAATGCCTGGATTGCCTCATACTTGGCATGTCTTCCAGAAATGCTGGAGGAAGGACCCCAGAAATGAGCCAGCACTTGTTTTGGTTCAGATGGACCACTGTAGGTTATTGCCAATAGGTAATGGTTGGAAAAGCACCACTTCTAAATCCAGTTTCTCATTTCCAAATGCATTATCACAGTCTAGAAAGTCTGTTTCTTGTTTGGAATGTTTTCTGGGAACTCCTGTGGGTCTGTATAAAATTTAGTGACACTATAAATGCTTAAATGACAAGCTTTTGCAAGTGGCCCAATCTTGGCTATATGGACGAGGGCTGGATGACCAAATGGAAAATACTTAGTGATGTTAAATGGCAAAAGAGATTATCAAAATGTTACATTATCTTTCTGTTGGCATAAACATAAGATAATCACTGTTTTTTTAGACCAACACAGATGAGAAAAATTTAAACATATATTCAGGCTATTAATTTGTAACTCTTTATGAGACCATTTTTATCTGTCATCATTCCATACTTTTGCATGTTGCAGTAAGTAGCAGGGAACAAAAAGTGCAAGTGTAGAGTCTGGGGAAGCCCAGAAGAAGTCAATGGTACATAAACAGAAGGGTTCTCTTGCTGAAATGCTTTGGCTTTAAAAAGATGCAATCCACTCTTACTAACACTGTGATGTGTACCCTGTTACTCACTCTTGAACCAATTATTATAGCCCCTGGCTTTGTTGCTCCATTATAACCTTTCTGAATCCATATCTGAACAAAACCATGATTACATGAGAGGATTCCAATGGTGCTTCCATAGCACTGAATCCCAGTCAAGAAACTCATATACCATAAAACAAGGCAATTATATAAGTTTAAAATTATAATTAAAAAAAAAAAAAACCAACAGGGAGTGATAAAAACAGTATCTGTATATCAGTCCAAAATGTTGAGCCTTCCTACAGGAAGCCTTTTCCTTAAACTCTTTATTGTCCTTTTTCTTAAATTACATGTAGTGTCTCAAACTTAGAGAAGTTAGAAGAAAATGTGCCTCGTTCATGGTTAATATGGCAGGACCCACAACAAAGCAAGAATTAATATATGCTTCTCTCTTTTGAACAGTTAAAGTCATATCAGAATGAGAATATTTTATCTAGGGACAGCCTTGTTATCCATGGCTAAATCAACCTAATCAAATAATTGAAGAAGATAATTTAGGTCTTTGATGTGGGAGAGAAAAGATTTGACATGCAGCCTCATCTGTTTTTGGGTCTTCTGGCAGTCACAGTTATTTGAAGCATCTCAGCTGTTGGCTGCTACAAAATTCCTCAACACCACTCACATAAGGAATAAAAAACTTGGTTTAATTCAGAATTGAGCTAATTCTAAAACTTCCACTAGCATTTTCCCACCACTTCCTCACCTATATATCATCCCACTCCTTTTATCAGCTACTGGAGGCCAGACAAGAGCAGAAAAGAAATTATTCTAGAGAGCTTTTGAGCTGTTCACTCTTTCTTCTTTTCTTTTTTCTTTTTTGCCTTTCTTCTTTTTTTTTTAATATTGTAAGGTTTGAAATGAGTAAGGATAGGAGATGAATCATCTGGGATTTATTCTGTCTGGAATATGAACAGGAGAACAGTTTCTACAGGAATCAAAGTAAAATATTCGTCTGACAAATATTCAAGCTAAAGCACAATTTAGGTTTCTAGAGGAAATCTAGAAGTTTGCAATATTTCACTTTTTTTTTAATAGGCCCTTCATTGGATATGTTAGGTGGCATATTCTTCTATATTATTAATCTGTTTCAGTCCTCTTCTCTTTGCTTCACAGATATGAAGAAAAATGGGTACCTCATTAATCAGCTTCAGTCCAGTAACAAGTAAGGCAGAAATTTCACTGACTAGATTTTAATATGTTGGCTGGAGAAAAAAAGCAAACATCAAAACAAGCAAACCTGAAAATCGTCTGATGTATAACTTCGCCCAATACAGGCAACTAAGTAGTCTTACTCATTACTAATTCCTATAAACATTTCAGCCTTGGTTTTTGGTTTTTTTTTTTACATAAATCCTGTAGCAGTAAAACTCCTATCTTTTGAAAACTGTAGGGATTTCACATTCAGTCAAGGTACATTTATGTTAACAAATGATAGGCAGAAATTTTGTACCACTGACACAAAATAAAGGAAAGGAAAAAATCAAGGTTTATGAAGTTCTAGGTGGCAGCTGAACCTCAAAGGGCTGCACTAGCAAAGTTACAGGTTTAGCCCATTACTACCTGTTTACTTTGCTTTAGTCAGCTGCTTAAAGAAATCACCGCAGATGCCTGTGGGCAAATAAAAAATGTTCATAACAGCTAATTTCTGAGAAACAGTCACAGCAATCACAATAGTCACAGAAGTAATTAGAAAAATGTATTTCTCAAAAAATCACTTTCTACATATTTTTTTCTTCTTCTTGGATTAGGCATGGTTGTCATGACATGGAAGCTTAAAATATCTGCTGCTGGACTTGGTAAGTTACTGAAAATGAAACATTTAAATAAATAGCTTTTATAAATGTAAGGTATTGCAGAAAGATCATTCAATGCAGCTGGAATCTGGTGTGGATTCTTCAAAGGTACCAGGAAGATAACACTATTATAAAAATGATGCAACTACATTTTCCCAGCAGGATTCCAAAGACCAAATTTATCTGTTTCCAGATCCATAGTGGCATCAGCTGGAGAAGACAATTATCTTTGATGATATATTGTACTTGTCTGTATCTCTCTGACAAGGACCAAACAGTGTTCACAGTGTTCAGTGGTAAAGCACCATCCACCCCATCTTCTAGAGAGGAAAAATAAGGCACAGCTGGGATAGTGAGAGAAACAGGTATAATAAATCAGCTATAATAATAGCTAAACTGGGAAAAGAAACAAGCATTTACTACCCCTAATTTGGTCTTTGTCACCTAATGAAATAGGAAAATTATTGGAAGGAGACAAGTGAAACAATATAGGTACCAAATAAATAGTACATAGTTACTTCATTGTCTATGTCTCCAAGTTCCATTCTCTAAAACCCCTGCTGTCATTTCGCCCATGTCTTTCTCTCTGCAATCAGAATCTGAATAAAGATCTAAGAAATCTACTTAACATTCTTTCCATTTCTAATCTTCTATTGAAAAGATTAGCTAGTTGACAGTGCAACTTCTTTCAATGCAAACTTCTGTCATAACAGAAGAACAATAAAATCATTACATGACAAGAAAAAAATATCACTGACAAAACAGAAGCCTTTGTATTTTTCTATGTCCCTCATTTTCACATTTCCCATATTTTTTTCTTTCCCTGTTGAATGTCTGCAAAGAATCTTGTCTATTTCTATTTTAACATACTACTTATTCTAGTCCAGCCACCTCCCTTCTCAATCTTTTATCATGTGTTTATTATTCTTTTACTTGAAATCACATTCTCTGAAAGTCTGTTCCCAAGTTGCTCATTTTCAGGTGATTTTTATCATAGTTCCTGCCAGTAGCAGAAAATTGTCTTTCTTATGTTATATACTAGAGTATGCACTTCATAATTTAAGTTAGTTCATGCAGGGGTCACCTCACAATTCCCATTGTTTCAATTGGACGAGAGTCTAGACCGGATCACACCTCTTCCATATTATTCATGGCTTTGTGATTTGCTGTCATTCTCAAACCCTCTTATTTTAAATTCCTTGCAGGAGCAATTTTTTCCTGCTGCAGCTGCACAATCTTATGCCATCCTGTACTAAGTAACATTGATAACACTGTTCACCTGGGGAAAAATTTGAGATTTCCTGTCTGGAGGAAAAGGTCTCTAAGAAACACAGACAGATTCGCTAGCCTGCATAGAACTTATATAAACTTATCTAAAACACACATCACAGAAACAAAAGAAAGCAGAGTTGAGTTCTTCTCTACTATGTCACAGGTCAGACTGAACAGTTACCTTGGTTTTCTCTAGTCCTTGAGAAATGCAAAGTGAACACAATATGTTGTAGGAAAAAAAAAACAAGCAGAAGATGTGTGGGCTAACTATAGGATCATTCTGTTCAGCCATGAAAATGTTTCTATTTTTCTTTTTCTTTTGGTTCAGTAATGCTGAAAGACCCTTTGGAGACCTCCACGAACATAATTCCTGATGAACATACATTACAGAGAGCATTACTGGAGGGGAGAACATGATCAAAATCAAAAGATATGAAAGCATCCATATGAAAGTGTCAATTGATCTATGACTTTAGACTTCAAAACATACATAGTCTTTTTGTACTCTGGTCAACAGAAACCTTCCCTTTTACAGCTCTTCTTTCCTGAAGCAGCCTGTTGATAGGGCAGCAAGGCAGGTTATCAGTGCAGCACTTCCCTGAAGAATAAAGGCAAATGTTAACTACATTCTCAGACTCTATAGCATCTCAAACCTTACTACAGGAGAACTAGCAAAAGTGGCTGAACTGCTCTAGTCTGTATCTTACTGCCAAGTTTGTATTCTGCAAATACAATAAAAACCGGTCTTATTGACCATCTGGAATTAATGGAGAATTATTGTGGAAATTCTGCAGAGCAATAAAAGATAATTCAGTTTTAGAAGAATCTTGTCCAACAGCATAAGCCTTTCTCTGTAATCACTCAGACTCATATATAAGGCATATATACCTAACAGACCAAATCAGGCAAAGTATAGTCCAGAGCTGGGCAAAGGGAAGTTGAAGTGCATTCGTTTAGGAAGGGAATGGAGCCAAAGTATTCAACATATTCAAGCAATAGTATACTTTTGATTAGAGACTTGTCATTTACTGACACAAGGTAGAGCTGCCAATGCAGCACTATTGTTTATACCAAGTTGTCATTCATGCCCCTCACATCTGAAAACAAAATGGAAATCACAGAACCACAGAATCAAAGAATCACAGAATGGTTTGGGTTGGAAGGGATCTTAAAGATCATCTCATTTCAACTCCCCTGACACAGGAACAGCTTGATTAAAGCCCCATCCAACTTGGCCTCGAACACTTCCAGGGACAGGGTATCCACAACTCTTGGGTCAACCTGTTCCAGTGCCTCACTACCCCCATAGTAAACAATGTCTTCCTAATATTTAATCTAAACCTACCCTCCTTCAGCTTAAAGCCCTTCCATTTGTCCTGTCACTTCATGCCCTTGTAAAAGGTTTCTCTCCATCTTTCTTATAGGCTCCCAGCAGGTCCTGGAAGGCCTAATTCGGTCTTGTTAGGATGAACAAATCAAATTCTCTCAGATTTTTCTCATAGAAGAGGTGCTTCATCCCTCTAATCACCTTGGTGGCCCTTCTCTGGACTTGCTCCAACAGGTCAATGTCTTTCCTGTGCTGGGAGCCCCAGACCTGGATGCAGCACTCCAGAGACAATGAGAGGGCTTTAGTACCTGCTGGCTTTTCTGTATTTGCACTACCACTCAGGTGAGTCACACTGTGTAAAAAACAGAATAGAAAAAATAACCTATTGGAATGAGTATGAAGAGTATGAAGTTTTTTGCTATTTATTTGCTTGCATTTTTAACAATTATTTTAATAGAGTTATAAAAAATGTTGCAAGGGGACAATGGGGTACATAAAATGTGTTATTGCTTATATACAGTAAATAATGTCTGGAATTTGTCTCCACTAGGCAGAAAATAATAACTCATGATAACCCATACATTCAAAAGAAAATATCAAATATGAGCTATTTTATATATTCCCTAATATATCAAAAGAAGGGAAAAGAGATCACAAGTAGAAACCTTCTATAAGTGAAGGTTAATTCTCTCAAACCTGACTGATCAAAACATGTTTAAATTATAGTGATATTGTTATTAATCTCAGGAGACCAGAGGAAGTGAAAGAAAGGAACAATTACTGCTTCCTTATCTAAAAGCTATAAAACTTTCCTTTTATGCTTTTATAATTTTTGTGTTGAAGACTATGTGAAGCACACTGAACAAAAACAGCTATAGAATCACTTCCTTGGTTAAATGCATTTTATGAGGGAAGTTTGTCAGCTGAATCACTAGAATCAAGAGGGGCAATTGTGCAAAACTTCAAACCTGACCTTTATGCTTCACACAAATTGTCCTTGTCCCATAATTTGTCTCTCTTTATGAATAAAAGTGTGGGCTGGCATACAGACACTAATTATCACAGAAAACAGTGAGGTTCTGGAATAATATTAAATGCTGAAGTACCATAAAATCCCCCAAAAACTACTTCTAAGAAGCAGCTGATAAACATTTGAAATGGCAGTGGCTGGCAGTAGGCACCTTCCATCCACAGTATTCCTTCCAGTTCCATGTTCTCATTTGTTCACACCTAGCATATCTACCAGACATCAGATATTTTTCAGTCCAGCATAGAGCTCTGAATAGAATATGGTTTCCACTTAACAAGGAGCGCTACATTAGAATAAATCCTGTGTAGCATATTAGTGTTTATTGCTGCTGATATCTTGAATAAATGCTTTTTTTCATTTCAGAAGACTATGATTCTGTTCCACAGAACAGTCCAAAATCTAATAATAAACAATAAATATATGCACAGACCACTTACTGTTTTCTGTGGTGTACTCTGCATTTTTTTCTTATATATTTCCTATAACTAATGAAAATTCTAGGTAAAAAAATATCCCACACAAAATATTTTCCAGAAGTCAGATAAGACAAGATTAGTTCCAAGCAATTTTATTCATTCTAGAATCCTTTTCCAGATTTTTTGTGCACTTAGATGCACTTAGACTCTTATTGAGTGAAAAACATGAAGAGTTTACCAGAAATTTACCTTACTACATAAGGATCTCTGATCCTGATTCTGAGAGACTGCAAAATATTTTGTCTTTTCATTTTATAATGGTCTTCTGAACTTTGACACTGCATTCACATGACAGCTTCTTATTTAGGTGTTGAACTGGGAACTCAGTGTCTATCAAACATTCTTTAATCATAGGAAAAAGATGTGAATTTTAGAGGTTAATTTGATTTAAAAGATTGATATGACTTTGATTCAAGAGGCACTTGTCTTTGATCAATATAAATGACAATAATGTCTTAAAATATTTTGTTCTTCATACTGTGTTTATTTAAGAGACTAATGAGACAATTCTAAATTGACTTTGACATTCTGCCAAAAGTCAGAAAACCTAGAAACAGGACAAGGCATAAGCTATTAAGTGAACTGGTCAGTCAGACAGAGAGCAGTCATGTAATTGGACATGGTGAGCCTTGTGGGTCCTTTCCATGTCAGGATATTCTATGATTCTATTCTCTTTCCAATGCATTTTTTAAAAAACTCAGACAACATTGCTTCTTTTCAGTACTTGGTGGAATAAGGAGCAGTTGTATCAAAAAGAGATGCAGCTATATCTCCAGTCTGCTTCAACACTGATTATGTCAGCTTCTAGGTTGTATTACCTGCCTGGCTTGTGTGATAGCTCCAAAATCACGCATGGATGAATGGTCTTTAAGCTCTTGAACCCTTAAGTTCTGTGGCCTTTAAACTCTGGAACTTTTTTCCCAGACCACAAAACTAACAGCTTTCCTTAACATAATGTCTGCTGATTATCTCGTGGCTTCATCAAAGGGAAAAAGTTTCACACAGCCACTCATTGGTATTTTGTTGAGAGTATTACAACTTGAAAACTGAACTAATGGGTCAAACTCACCAATTCCCTCATGTCTGGAAATTTAATCTTTGACTGAAAGGAATAACATCTTTACAAAGATTATACTTTTTTTTAGTGTTTTTTCACTTAGAACAGTGAGACATTTTGAGGAAGTAGTTTCCACTGGCATGCTCAAAGATACAGACTACTAGCGCCTGATCCTAAAATCTCAAGCTTGAAGACAATTGGAGAAATGTCTGAACTGTTCATCATCCCAGCCTGGCACTCACACAAATATTAAAAGCAAAAGAGGAAATGGAAAGAAATAAAAGTGCTAAGTTTAGGATAACCCAGAGGTTTAGAGAAATCTAGAAATTTAGATAAATAACTCTGAGATTTATTATTGAAGAAGCAGTTTTTCAAGTTACAGCTTCACAAATAAAATGAAAGCACTGAAGGAAGATGCACCACATGGGAAACAATTAGGAATAGGAATCACGTTATCATCACATATGTACTAAAATCCTTTGATGAAAGTGCATTTTGGACACTGGAAATAGAAGGTCTTTTTGAGTGATTGCTTACATATGTAAGCTATGCACTCCAATACTGTGGGCTTGAATGCCACAAGGACACATTTCCCACTTGGGATCAGAAGAGACCAGTTAGATCTGCCTTGGTTCCTGTTTTACCTCCAAGCTTTCAAAATGAGCAGTGAGCAGCACTAGTAGAATGTTCTGCTGGGCACCTACAAGTGCCCACACAGTACAAGAGAGGGACACTTTGATGTAATGCACTGTCCTGGCAGCAGCAGAAAGGACTGGACCAAATTTGAATCTTTTCTACCCATGTCAGTATTTGGCAAGTGATCTCTCCCAGACAATTCATGATCCCTTTGTTATATTTACTCTCTCCAGTTCAGTTAGGGAGGAGAGTGAGAGAGCAGCTTTGAAGGGGGCCTGGTATCCAACCAGGATCAACCCACTACAATACCCCAGGTTCCTGAGGCTGGAGATTTTTCACAGTGTATCATAATCTCAAATTTCAAGAAGAAAAATAGCTATAGGAAATACCAACTTGGAGTAGATTTTTTTTTTTCCCTAGAATGTGGAAAACATTCTTCATTAAATAAGAAGTTCAGTCACATTCAATTTTCCTGTTGAAGAATTTATCAAAACCTATGAAAAAGAAAAAGCTGTTTTACCATCATCTTTCTTGCCCCATGTGTCCTAAGTCAAGCCTATGAGCAACCAGGAAATAACAGGCTTTGTCTAGAAGGGTGATGATATCATAACTAATGGAATTTTTTACAATTTTGATCCCAATTTTCTGAGTAGCATATGCTGTAGTCTTTCACATGCGCAGCCACAGCTAAATAAACTTCTTTACAATACAGAGGAACTGCTGTCTAGCAACATGCACAGCTTGTGCTGGTCCATTTCTAAATATTGATTCATTCTTAACAAACTTTTGAAAACTTCTGCAAGAGACAAAAAAAAGCTTCTTTCAAAACTTCTGAAGTCAAATGATTTGCGTGGGGAAAAACCTTGCAAATATTGTCTCAATTCTTTCTCAATGTGCTGTATAATTGCAGTCTGTTCCCCTCCCCCTGCAATGAATATAATAAGCATCTGAATATTTTCTTGTTCTTTTATTAGTATTATTAAACAAAATAATCCTCCGAGCTCATATCCCAAAACTTATTTAAGAACATTAAATGGTACTTGTGTCCATTAAGGGCTGATCTGGGTGATATTATGGTGCTTATATTTGTTATCACTGTATGAAAATTATTACAGTAATAAACGCACATAGTTTTCCAAGTTATTCAATTTAATCTCAGCAAAAACAAATAACTTGTCATGCAGAGTACTTTACATTACCAATCTACTGCCTATAGAAAGCCAGAAAATTCATAACTGTCGTCCCTCATTTACTCCTTCATGCAGACTCATCTGAATACTCTGCTTGGAAAACTGGCATTGAGTGAGCCTCAGCAGACCTGGAGGATCACTTTGAAGGCAGTCAGGTGCTCAGAGCATTTGAGAGCATATCCTAAAAAGACATTTATAACTCTGCAATGAGAATGGGGATGACAGTTCAATGATTGTGTGTAAAGAGTGCCATGAATAAAAAATAAGGTGGTACAACAATTTCACAGATATCATTATTCTCATTTTATATTCAGACAAAGTAAGGCATGGCTTCTTAAATTTTTTGGTCTTCTATTTTGCAGCAAGTCTGAACTACAATAGGAGCTTTCTACACACAAAAACGGAAGTTATGTGTCCAGCAGTGTGATATGTAGATTTGAATACCAGAACATTATTTTAAAAAAGTTTTCTTATTATCATATTCTTCCATGTCCAAAGATACTTTATTTTTATGAATCTATATGCCTGAATTGTTTTATACCATACCACTGAGAATTTGGGAGTCACTGCCTAGTGCTGTATTCGTCGCTTGTCTGATAAATGCACCTAAAATACTGGCAAGGATTGTGTCATATAAATAGAATTAAAGTTTGTTGTATTATCACTATCTACATTTGATTCAGGATGGTGTTTTCACATCAGCGTGCTTGAAAGGAAATGTCTTTGAAAGACACCTCACCTATCTTATGATGAAAAAAGTTTTAAAGAAAATATTTGTGTCATTTCTGATCCAAAGCCTATGGGCAGCTATAGGCTGATTTAAGCTGAAGAATATATTTGAGCTGTACAATTTTGCACAGGTTTACATTTGAGATAATAAAGCATGCCTTTTGCAATATATGAAATGTGACTTTCACTTTTCATCTCATTATATAGAAGAGTAGAGCAAGATTCTCTCCAAAGGCTGTCCCTAAGAAGGCTCTGAAGAAAGTGAGTTTTTGACAAGAAGGAACTTACTTGAGATCATGTGTCACCACACCAGTGGAGACACAATGGGAGCATTATGACTTTCTCCCCAGTACCTCATTCTAACTGGTGGATCACAGTCCCATATTTCTGCAAGTCAGTTGGCCCTTCTCTGTCACAAAGACTTTCATCCTTTTATGGACTGCTATCTCATTGCTACCCTAAAAAGAATGGTTAGAGTAGAGTTAGTAATTGGAATTTATGACTTGTGTACCCTATTTTACCACTTTTCCAAAGACTCATTAAATCTCTTTTATGTGCATTTTTCCCTGCCTTATACTTTCATTAACTGGAAAAAAAGAGAATAAAGTTACATTTACAACACCACTGCAGCCATGCAGGATCCTTGCTTGACTGATGTTCTTCTAATGAATTATATGTATTGTAAATAAGTACCGAAAACTAGCCCAAGGTCTTCACCATTAATTTTTCATTAATGAAATGCACCACTTAGCTTGTTTGACACTTAAGCGATTCCCATAAATTTAAAATAGAGGTCACCATAAGGAAAGCATTTGAAAGTGTCATTGAGGGAACAAGATAATGAACTATTCACCCTTCCCAAAGCACTTCTAAATTCACAGGCTATTCTGTTGTAAAATTTGAAAATGAGCAATATTTTAATTCTTAAAGTAGATGCCAAGATTTAATGAAAAAAATAAGTACTCTAATAAGTGAGCTTTTGCTTAGGGGCTTTTTCTTTCCTTCTGCTTTCTGCTTTTCTCTCCTTTTACATTCTATGGTAGGAAAATTCTTACACCTTATTTAGCTTAGTATGTCATGAAAAAATAATAACACCTATATAAGAGAGGAGCAAAGGATAGAGAGGGCTTGGGGTTAACCTGTGACATCCTGCTTTGGCTGATTGCAATTGATGGTGGGGCATATGAGGCCATTGCTAATAGGCAATATCTCTTCCATTTTCCAGACAGAGGAAAGCTCAGTCATAAGCTTTGACACTGCTTTCTCACAGGAAATCTCTCAAATACAGGCCTTGATCCGGGCATCATTTTCTGCTAGTCAGCTGCACAATGCTAAACAGTAGTTTCTCCTAGCTCTATCAGTCAGGTCACTTGATGATGTAGGTACAATACTACAGTTAGGTAACAGACTTGAATTGCAACCCTCTGGGCCTGAAAGTAAAGCTGAAACATTGATATTTCCCTCCAGATCAAAATTTATGTGAGCAGATGTGAAAAAACCAAAAACCCATAACCAACAGTAATAAAAACAAAAACTACAGCAAAGCAAAAACCAACAGACAAAAAACACCAAAAAAACCCCAAGACCCCCACCAAAAAAGAGCAACAACATGGGGGATAACACAAGTAACCAGAAACCCTCTTTTTGGGCAGAAGTAACACTACCTACCCTGAAAGATTGTCTGCTTACCCAGGCTATTGTGAAGGTTGGCATGTCAGAATACAGCTCACTAACAGGCAAGATCTGTGCTGTGCTTGCAGCAACGTGGTGCTGCAGTAGTGGTGCAGAGATTGGCCTACAGGAGGCTGAGGGGACCATTTCACTGAGTTGTTTCCTATTTTCACTAAGGATCTGGCTTTGGCACAAAGTAAATATGTGAATGAAGCCAAAAATACCATGGTGCTTCCTGTGGACTTTCTTTCAAAAAAAAAATCCAAAACATCAAAACCCAACAAAATAGAAAAATATATAGAATACAACAGTTCAATTGTAAGGGTCCCAGAAGAGCTCTTAAAACTCTTCTATTAAATAAATGTTTCCAAATGTGTTGTCTGAACCTCCCCTTTCATAGCTTTGAACCATTCCCACACAAGCTGCTGAAGGATCCCAGGGAGAAGAGCTCAGCATCCCCCCAGAGCACAGTCGTCCCTCAGCCTACTTTTCTCCAAAGCAGACCAGCATAGTGCATACCCAGCTGCAACTCATAGGGTATTCCTTCCAGCCCTGTCACCAGCTTTGTTGCTCTTCTCTGCACATGTTCTAGGACCTCCACATCCTTCATAAACTGTGGGGTGCAGAACTGCACAGAGTCCTTGAGGTGAGGCTGCACCAGTGCTGCAAGCAGTGGGATGATCACCTCTTCTGGCCACCTGGTTACACTGTGTGGGCATTTTTTCTGGTACTTTGGAAATGTCAAAGTTTCAATGTAAATAGAGATCTTGAGGTGTACTTTATATTTCCTTGTATAGCTACTGGATTGAAGAGGCACTGAATTTTTGGAAGTATTCCTTATCAAGACTTGTGAAACTGGGACCTTAAAACACTTGAAAGGTTATGTACTCTGGATCACTTACTAATTTGTGTGAAGAGTGATGTTGTTTAAAGCATCCTAATGAACTACAGCCTACATAAAACCTCTAGACTACTTTTTTGGCTTTTCTTATATTCTCAAAATTTTCAACCCCTAAGTAAAACATGTTTTGCATTGCTGCTGAGCATTTGTCATTTTTTCTCATCTTCCATCCAAGAGAATTCTATACTGTTGCATATTTTAATTGTTGGTTGTGAGATTTAAGAATACTGAGAATAATTTCTAAGATGTATCAGATACTAAATGACCTATAAATGAGGGAACAAAGTTTCGATGAAGCCTTATCCAACTCTGATCAGTTAATGTGGTTAACTTCAGGTTTATTTGCAAGAATTGCAGTTCAAACATCATTAATACATTTTTCTCTACAATCTACATTGTGTGGGAACTGCATTCTCTTTTTTGGTGTGTGAAATTGTGACAGAGAAAAAACTGAGAAAAAAGTGTGCTCTCACTCAAACTTTTCTAGGTATTTTGTCATCCTCAGTAAATGTAACACTATCCAAAAGCAGAAATAATTAGCAACTAAAATTTAGTGTCTTAAGAAGTTTGTGTGTACAAGAAGGGTCACAGGCATAAAAAGCTGGGATGCTGCTTTTGCCATAAGAGTAAGATAGTAAAAGTGCAGTCATCTCCCTGGGGAGGCATTAATTCTATCTAACAACGAAGTATGAAACATAAGGTCATGAAAATATACATAGAAATACAGTAGGAATGTTTGCCTCTCACATTTACTTCTCATAAATGAATCTATCTTGGCTATTTCTAAAAAATAATTTAAATACATTAAAATTATCAGTCATTTCAATGGCCCTTGCAAAAGCACCTCCTTGTTCATGGCTCATTTTCTTTGGACAGGTGTCCACCAGCACAGAAATGCCAGAACTGTGACTGCTAATCAATACTCTTTTCAATAATCTCAGAAATAAATGCATAAGGCAAGACCTCAAATCAAAGCATTGTCTCTTTCAGCCTTTCAAGACAGGATTTAGGCTTTCTGATAACTTGGATGGTGGTAATATACTCTTTGCTCACTCTCTTTCTTTTAGGGTTAATAAATAAAAGTTCATAGCCCTAAGGGGCACTTTTGCAGCAGCAATAAATTCTGAAGGCTGTGTAGAGATGGTAATAATGATTATGCCTTTCACAGTCGCTATAAATACATAGCAGGACAATGGAGGCCAATCATCATTAACATCATCGGCTGGTAGCCCAATTCTGTGTGTGAAATGAGCAGGTAGGTCTTGGCCTTCCTGAGTGCTGAACAGGTGAATCCATAAAAAGACAGACCACAGCTGCAGCCAGCACTAATTGGCTCCCTTGTTGGCTCTTTTAGTAAAGACAACTAACGAGCAAGAGTGAATGCTGGACTCCAAAATACAGCTGCCTGCTAAGGTTTAGTTATGAACAACAGATACTGAGCATACAGAAACAATCTGCCCTGCTACTTTCTGTACTGAATCTACTCTGTAAACCAAGGACTTCCCTCTTTTTGGCTGCCCTAGTTGGCATCAAAGGAATTAAAACTGAAGGCACTATCAAGATTGGAGCACAGGTATGTGTCTTGAGGTTAATAAGGAGGGACGTGGTGATGTTGCTAGTATGCAGGAATGAAGAACAAAAAGCTTGTTGTAAGTCTCTCCTTAATGCAACTTCAGATTAAAAAAATAATACTTTGTATTTTAAGTGCATATTCTGCCTCTATCCATTTACCTCAGATCTTTATAATAAATCTTGCATTACTGCATGAATGTCTGTTTACATCATTCTAAATTTTCATCTCTTGAAACCAAAATTACCTTGGGAAAGTTTGCCATACAAATCACAGTATTCCCTCTCGCAGTTCACAGACAAGAGAGCAATTTCTTGATGAAATCCTCATACTACTTTACTTAAAGCTGATGAGACTTAGTCTGCACATTTGACAGAAGACTACAGAGCAACAGATTACTTCAGCAGATGCAGCTGGTGATGAAACCTTGCCTATCCATTCTCCAACAAGTGTGCATAGCCAGCTGGAGGTAAAGATGGCTGTCATATGAAAGAAGTTGGGCAGTTTTCATACAGTGGTAGTTTCTTCAGTCTCACTAACTGATACAGCAGAAAAGAGCAGCTGAGGTACAAGAGTCTTCCCCTTGAGTTGTTTGCTGTGTGTCTCTTCATCACCACTCTGTCTGTAACACAGTTTAATACTAGGTAGTAAACCACTTCAGTGAGGTTTCACCAGCTTTAGCATTCATCTCCCCTTAAAATAACCTAACTCAAATCAAATGACAAAAGAAAAACAAACTTTCTGGTTTTACTTTCTCCTTCCCAAAGTGGGACATCTAATAACTGGGATGGCCTATGCTGGTAAAGCAGAAAAATAGTTCAAAGGTCACAGGTTCAAAAGTTATTTTTAAAGCATGTCTAAAGTAAGACAGAAGTATCTGCTTTGTACAGAAGAGAATTTTTTATATTAGTTTATGGAGCTGGTATACTGTTTCAGCTGTTTCTCATTTGTGAGGAAAGAACATCCATCTTCAAGGCATTCAATTCAACATCCTTCTGCCAATTCCATACTCACTACCACCAAAAGATACATACTCCACATTAAAAATGAAGGACTAAACTTCATAGATTTGGGAACAACGTGGAGGAGCTGAAAGTTAGGGAGTGCATCCCCCAGCACCACCTTAAAGCTAAAGAATAAGGTGTATACTATGGAACTTACACTGAAATGAGGACTCACTTCCATGTTATAGTGGATCATGCATCAAAGCAGCTGACAATGTCTGTGAAAGCTGGAGGGATTACCCTTAGTACTTGAAAGCAATACAACTAGGCTGACTACAAAGAGGAAAGAAAAAAAAGCATTGACAGAGCTGAGAGGTAAGATCTGAGTCTAAACATAAAATGCTTTAGCCTACAGACTTCATTGAAACAAGCCTCTTCCTCAGTAAGGTACAAAAGGCAGACAACAATAAGAACTTCACTGGAAGGAGAGCCACCATATACACTTTAATGAAATTTGATTCATTCTGTAATTGGGTCACATCAGTAAAAATGAATGCAAATTTATGGGCTTACAATGTGTTATACAGCAATGAATGCCTAACAAATCAGCTTTGAAAAACAATAGATTTGTATTCTCACCCCAAACCTCCGTCCTTCATTAACCAACTTTACAAATGCCCCAAGGAAGTATGGTATCAACCATCTACAGCACACATGCAACAGAAATCAGGATGTAGCTCAAACTTTACCTTTTTGACTAAGAGTTTATGTCCTCACCTCCTCCCATCAATGCAGGTAGGTCAAACTAAAACAGGATGAGTACTTAAGAAATCAGTGCTTTGGGGTGTTCATGTCATTAGTAGAAAACTCCACTGGAAAACCAGGCATGATGTGGATCCCAGTAACACAGCACTCTAAAAAGAAGGTCCAGTCCCACCATCTTTTCAAAAAGAGGAAAAAATCACTCAGAGGCCTTTTAAAATTATTTTATTTTATTTTAACAAGAGAGAAATCCATTTCCTCTAGACTTTGGAATGTAGGTCTCAAGGAAGTAGAAAGTGTTTTCTATGATGGAATTACTTATAGGACTGTATGTCAATTTAACAGGATTAAAAGCACTTAATGTGGAAGTCTCCTTCTCTGCCATGCTTGCAAATAGCTGAACTGTGTGTTTGAATTTCACAGAAGCACAAAATATTCTGAGCTAGAAGAGAATCACAATGATCATTGAGTCCAACTCTCAAGTCAATGGCCCACATGGAGATCAAACCCATTAGCCCAGTGTTATTAGCACCATGCTCTAACCAACTGAGCTAAAATTTATTCCAGTAGAGACCTCTACTTCTCAGAAGGTTCCAGCTTTTTCATTAGAACTCTACTTCCAGAAAAAACTCACAATCATTTAGGTTGGAAAAGACCTCTAAGATCATGGAGTTCAACCTTTGACCAATCATCCCTTTGTCAACTAGTCCATAACATGAAATGCCACCTGCAGTCATTTCTTGCACATCTCAAGAGATGGTGACTCAACAGTCTTCTTGGGAAAAACCTCCTGAGGATTCCCCAGAAAATTGCCAATGCTGACTCAAAAGAAATTAAGTTCCCAAATATTGTTAGGGTCCATATATTGTATTTCCAGACACACTTGCATTAGGTTTGGATAAAAAGAGATCTAAATCACAATTGCTATTCCTTTGGGAGTTTCATCTGGGGGACTCAGGCTAATAAAATGAAATGCTAGACACATGAAAAGAGCATGGAGAGTAAGATCATCTGAAACTTTTACCCTTCCTTGGACTTCAGAGGAGCCAGTTCCCTCTACTGCAGTCATTTTTCTTAAAGCAAAATTAGTTCTGCTGCTGCATCTGCAACACATTTGCAGAAGTGGATGGCAGAGGATTAGCAGCATGCTTCTGTGCTGCTAATGTGAAATGAGTTCTTTCATGCACTACTCTATGTTTATTTCTCAATCTGTACAATATGAACCTCACTAAATCACAAGCAATATTCTGTTACCCCAAATTTATAGTGTAAATAAATATTTACACAGCAAATTTATCTTGCTATAAATTGTATGATTGCAATACACATTTTCCACTGTTCCAGCAGAGTAGCATCCAAGCAGGGTCTTGGGGTTGTGGTCTTTGCTCTAGCTCTGACTTGCTGTGTCACTGGGGGGTAATCTTTTAACCTTTCTGTGCTGTGTTTAATCTAAATGTAAAATGAACTGATATTATAAACTCCCCTGAAGTGTTTCCATCCCAAGTGTGTTGTAAGGCTTAATTAATTAGTGTCTGTGAGGCACTTCATGTGAAAGTTCTTCATGTGAAAGAGAGTGTATACTGAGGTACTGCGATTGCTTATCATGTTTATTAATGCTGAATAGCGCTAGAAAACCATTTTCAAAATATATTTTCCATGTATTTTAGAATCTGGTTAGGCAGAATTATTATAGGGAAATTTATGACTGCAAGACTAATTCATGCATTTTTCAGACCGCTGTCTCAGCTCTGGAAGATCTCCTTGTACTTGGCTCCCCAGCTGGCTCTCACAGATCCTCTGTGCACATAAAATCCCCGAGCACTTCAGTCTCAATGGGGTCAGGAGTTTGCCTATTGCCAGAGCTCAAGGCATTCCCAGGAAACTCTCTAGATCACCTAGAGAGGTGCTAATGCCAAGGTGTTCTACTGTTTGAGGGCAGCTTTCCCAGGAAGAAGTATGCTTTGAATGCAGTTGTGTTTCAGAGTATGGAGATGGACTGCTGCAGCATGTACCCCTCAGACATTGGAAGAGATTAAAAATAATAATAAAAGCAGTTACTGCCAGGGACTAGATGATCTTTAAGGTTCCTTTCAAACCAAGCCATTCTGTGATGATTCTATGAGTAACTTGGTCTGACTTCTTGCCCAACTTTCACGATTCTCTCTCCATGCTTAGATGTTTCCTTATGTCATTGCTGCTAATCTTCTCTCTGCCTCCCCAGTATGCTTGTTTTTCACTCACTGAGTTAATATGGCTTTTTGTCTCAGACTGGCAAAAATGGTCTGGACTGTCCAGCAGAGAAAAATCTTGTATCCTTACAGAAAAACTCCATGGTATATTTTTATGAAAGACTGCACAAAATCTACCAGAATTTATAAGAGGTTCATAGGCTCCCTCAAATCATCCTAGCCCTACCATAATATCTTCAGATAGCAGATGCACAAAGCTTCCATTACTGAGCTTTCTGTTCCCTAATCTTTTCTATGGATCATATAATTTTACTCAGGGCAGTAAACAAACTTAGAAGAACTAAGAATATTAAAGTACATAAAATTAGGTCATAAACTATGTAGTAGCACAATGGCAGGCTGCAGTTCTATTCACTGAAGAATCAGAGATTTAAACCTGTAATAATTCCATTATGTTGTATATATTGATTTAAAAAATGCTTTGTGCATTAAATATTCACAGATACCTGTACATATATTCTAGAATTATGGAAAACTTTAGGAGTTCATGAATTTTTACAAGAATTGTAATACATACAATACTCCCTTTTGTCTAAATGATGTCATCATGCTAAGCATTTAAGAAAAAAACAACAGCACCAAAGAAGAAAAAAACTATGTTGAAATTTCAGCTATTGTTCTGAACAAAAATATTTGATCTCACAAATATGGAGTCATAGAGCATCTCAATTATTTTGTTATTTTATTTTGGAATAAATGAGACCTCAAATGTGAGCAAGTGTTTAGTCCATAGTAATTAGGTCAGGTGAGATCTGGAAGAAATGGAGAGCCTCCTGGAACTATCACTATTGTGTCCATTTCACCTAAAATTGATATGACTTAGCTCCAACAAGTTAATGAGCATTTCAGCTATTACTTCATTATTAACAAACTCATTCTTTTCAATTATATATGATTATATTAAAAGCTTCCCAAAATGATCTACAATTTTTAATAAATCATTAATATGACAAATACTTTCAAAATGTTTTAGGCAAACTAATACTACTGGATTTTCATATAGCATTTTGCTAAGCTTTTAATGGTAATATTTCTTTGTGGTTTTACCAAAATAGGATGAATATTTGCTATATTAAAAGGACTATGTATCTGCAGTCATTTAACAAACAGTACCAGCAATGAGCCCCCACAGAACACACAGATGCGTATGTGCAAACTGTCCAATGGACACTGTCACAAGCTGGCAGGCAGTGATGTACCAGTGCCAGGAAAGAAGCCAGGAATCCTGATCTGCAGTTCCTTCTCCAAGCACAAGCACATTTAATCCTGGCAAATCCTTAAACATCTTTTGAAGGTCACTGCTTTTAATGTCACCCACTTATTGTATTAATATGGGTTTATTTATATGATTGCTTCCTCTGTGGAATTCAAAACTAGCCTAGATTAAACACAAGAATTTATATAGTAGTTAAATGTACATCATTAGCATTGAATGACCTATGAATATGACATCTTTTAATGGAACTAACTCTCAAAACAAAATCAAACTTCAGAGCTGCTAGAAATTTTACAGTAGCTCCTATAGAAAGGGAAAAGCAGTGTTCTGTTAGGTTTAAGGTTTCAATTAATTATTTTGTGTTTGAGAAATCTGTAAAATGAAAGGGTTTCCCCTTTCATGGGATAACAATCTGACCTCTTGTGACCATCCAAACTCCTGCTCTGCACTGCAATATTTCACATCAGAGGAGGCATTAAAGACCTTTTATTCCCTGTGTCAAATCAAAACTCCTGTGTTATATTCTGGGCTCCTGTTCCTTAGGCTAAACTGCTTCATTCCAATGCTTCAATTGCAAAAAAAAAAAAAAAAAACTCAAAACTCCAGATGACAATTGACATTAACAGAAAAGATATTTTGCTGTGGAAGTGGAAAGTCTGAATCAGCTGACATTCTGTAAGTGCTCTGAAATGTTCAAATGAAAGTTGCCAGCACTAATACCAAGTAGAGCTGTATTACTATTAATGCCATCTAGCAAAAATTGCTGTTTTAAGAAAGAGGTTTTGCTATTTTTACAGTTAAGCTACTACTGCAACTGGCTAAGAGAGACAAATGGTATAACAAATGATTTAAAGATTCAAAGAATTACTAGAAAATAATTCCACCGAGAGGTTTAGGTGACATCTTTAACCATAAGAGATCCACCTACACACAATTTCTAAATATTTATAACAACACAAGGAGGAAATTAATGCTATGTAAATCCCTGCAGAATACTTATTTTGCTGGAAATTATTATATTGGAATAAGAAATTCTAATTTACTTTTGTGAATATATGAAAATTAAAGCATTAATTATTCATACAAATAAAATGAGAAAATTAATATAGGCTGTATATTACAGTTCCAATATAATATAACCTGATCCCCTCCTCCATGGACATAGAACCTGCTGCTTTCCCAACTGTGCAAAAGTGCCACACAAAAGTTGGATATTTTCAAGCTGTGAAATTTTTCTCAACAATGCAGGATTTGGATACAAGGTTTCAAGAGTCCAAGCCCGTTAAATCCATTTTGTATGTACTCTAATGCTCAAGAGGTAACTGCTACCCTTTCTCTCAGTTCTCATCTTATCCTGCCACTTCAAGGTTTATTTGAAAATCCTGATCCCAAACAGGTCACTTCAGAAGAAGTCAAGGTTTGCAATATCACCAAAGCTTGAGGTTTTACCACAGTCTTCAGGAGCATTTCTTGTTAAGTTGAACATCTGGTAAGTCTGTAATTGCATGTGAATTTTCATGTTTAAAAGGAAAAAAATACTTCAAGGATAAGTTTCTATGGAAAGAGAAAAGGAAGACCGGAGAAGAGAAAAAAAGAGGAAGAGGGGAGGAGAGAAGAGAAAAAAAGAGGAAGAGGGGCGGGGAGGGGAGGAGAGGA
>NW_005054301.1:2961300-2965558 GCF_000277835.1 Geospiza fortis
GGAGGGGAGGAGAGGAGAGGGGAGGGGCGGGGAGAGGAGAGGAGAGGAGAGCCAAAAAGCCTCATGCATTTAAAAGCAAGAAAAATGCACATAAAAGCACTTCCCCTAGAACTACAGAAAGCCAAGAACACTCCTTAGTCCCTGCTTCAATTCTCAATGGCCTATACCTCAGTGGACTGCAGTGAGACAAGCAACTCAGACAGTGGCCTTAGACCTCATGGCTGCTTCAATTAGCAGCACTCCAAATCATCAGTGAATATTTAGAAGGAAAGGTAATCTCCATAGAGATTTTATAAACATGTTGATTGCTTTCTCATGGCCCTCGCAGAGTAAGAAACAATGCTCTGAAAAAACATTTTCTCTTACATTTATTGTTTCTATCTCTGGGCAGGTTCAGAACAAAGTTACTAATGATACCCTAAAAACAGAGCCCTTTTCCTCACTGTCTGTGGCTCAAGTTCCTGCAATATCAGCTGTGTTTTAAAGATCTGACTCCTGTGGCAAGCTGTGCAGCAAGTCTGCATGCAAGACCAAATTTTCAGAGTGATGGTTCTGTATTCCTGTTAAGCCACGTGGAATGAAGACGACTGAATCAATGGCTCAGGGATCCCATGTCCCATGAAGACTTCTACCACTCACAACTGACACGTCACCTACTGCTGTCACATCTGTATGTTATTTCCAAAACATTTACATTTGCTCTATTAACAGGGTGAACTACAATTTTACTAGGGATGACTCAGGTGGCGCATTCAGCATTGGAGCTGTTATTGTCTTAAATATTTGATGGCTAAGACCTGACTGGTTCTGCAGCAGCTGCCTTCAGCTGGAGAGGTTACCAACAATGACTGCAATGAGAAGACATCACTGTACAGACTGTCACTCTCTCTTGAATCTGCAAATGCTGGCCAACACTGCTACCATGGGTGATGCTCCATCACAGCTCAGCTGCCTCCCATCTGCTATAAACACTATAGAGCAGTATTAGCATGAAACTCCCTCAGCACTCAGCTTCAAGTTTTCCAATTTCTTTTTTTTTTTTTTTCACACTAGATATTTTAATGTTTTCCAGTGGACAGATGTAGACTTTCACAAAGGATTAGTAGTAAGAGCAGGTTTCCTTTTCTAGATTGGGTTGGCCATCCAAATAGCAGTGTTGCTTAAGCTAGCTCAAATACCCTCTGCTTTTCTTCTTGTCCCTGAATTATCCTTCAGATAATGGTGCTAAAACATTTATGTAATCAAGTTGCAAGGAAGCAGGAAGTCTGGTCCAGCTGATAGATAACCTAGGTGAAAATAATCATTATACTGTTACTAGTTTTGCTGTTTTGCAAGTGAACCACTTTTCTAGCCCAGTTCACAGAATGGCTGCACAAACACATATGCAGAACAAGCACAGGGCCAGTAGCACACAGTAGATTAATAAGTACTCAAGGCAGAGCTCTGGCTGAAAAGCAGTTCATTAGACTGCCCTCTTGCTTGAAAGGTTGCAATCTGGAAGTCACAGTGCCTTCTAACATGGAATAGTCAAAATCTCAGGGAAAAAAACATCCAGTTATCCAGTTGCAATTTTTTTACATTCATGCCATATGCATCCATAAAATTGATGCTTGAGACAACACAGAAAACAATATGCATGATTTAAACACTTCTTGTTATTCACTGTGTACTCCCTGCTTAGTAAGAAAAAAGAGGAGGGAGAGAGAGGGGAAAAGAAAGAAATAATCTTGCTAGCTTTTTGTTCTGTTTTGCTTGCAGGGGATTAAAATTATTTTACCCTATGCACTGGGGATTTCATCTCAGGCAGCTGTACATTTTCACCTGCATTAAAACATTAATGTGTTCTTAACAATTTAAGACCAGCATTCTGGTCCCTCTGTAAATACAGGGAATTAAACTCCATTCAGTTGTGGTGCTGCATGCTGAGTAAACCTCCAAGCAGTTGAGCTGTTAATTTTTTTTGTTTTGTATATCTTGCCTCTATTAAACCAATTTTTTCAGTCATGCTGCCCAGTCACCTGCCGCCTGCACTCTGAAGTGTCTCGCTTGCCTTGGATGGTGATCCCTCTGTTGCACTCTCCTCACAGCATTTCTAACAGTGGGGTACATTTCCCTTTGTGGTATTTTTACTTGCTTCTAGAAAGACATTTTGGATGGACATTTTCCAGATTTCTGCCAGGTTCCCTCCAGCCCTCTTGTACTACTCTGAGATGAAAAGGACCTTATTGGGAAAACCTTATAATAATTGAATAAAGACAAAACACTCCCTCTGACCTAATCTTTGAATTTTGAAAGCCATGGTGTTACCTGCTATGACATTTTTTTCAAATGTACTTTAGACCGGGCCATGAAAAGAAATATACATTTGTACCAGTGCATTTGAGATTGTTCCTTTTTTTTAGCCAGAAATACTTCAATGCAAATAAGCAGAGCTAAATAAAACCGAAACTGGGCTAACAGGGTGAAATTATCCTGAGAAAAGCAGTAACAAAAATACAAGGACAAACCTTTTCTCATCTTCTAAGTTCTTATAGAGCTCTTGACACCACCAATGACTTTGGCAAAATGTCACTGTGACCAGAAAGAAAAATAAAACAAGGGAATTTTCACCCAAGTTCTTGAAACTCAATCACTCACACAAATATCTGAGCATTGAGAAGGATGTGAATCACAAAACTTATACTGCTATAGAAGTGACAAGTGTCTAAAATTGTTGGTATCCCTCACTGGTCATCAAATGGACAAAATTCACTGTATTCCCCCAGAA
The DNA here is from genome assembly GCF_000277835.1 of Geospiza fortis. Lineage (NCBI taxonomy): Eukaryota > Metazoa > Chordata > Aves > Passeriformes > Thraupidae > Geospiza > Geospiza fortis. Next base: position 2,964,068 of record NW_005054301.1, read on the forward strand.
AATACAAAAACTCAATAACTAAAGTACAAGATATGTAGCTGGCATTATTTTAGTCTCTGAAGGCACTCAGGTTTTATATAAGGTTTGCTTTATAAAGGAGACACAACCATTACTATATCACACAAACAGCCCAGTATTTGAATATTTTACTTGTCAGACTACAGCTTTTCTCAGTATTTATACGCCTATCTCTGTTTTCTAAGCATTTATTTAGCCACAGATTTCCAGGTATTACACATAAAGTTCAGCTCACATATAAATATGTGATTTTCTAGAAATTCAGTCCTAGTACAAACCAGTGCCTCACTTCTGCTGATCTCTCCATTCTTCACTTTCTTGCATCAGGTCTACTTAGGATTCATTGCTAGAAACTCATCAGTATCCTTTCCTTAAAATTGCCTACTGTATATGATTAGACCTTTTTCAAGGAATTCACCCTGTAATGTTGTGCTGAACTTTACCAAAGTCTAGCTCAGGTATAACTGATCAATCAGTGAAGCTGATGCTGTTCTACCATCCCATTGCACCCCTTGCAAGGATACAACTTGATAAAACTTCCATTAGTCTAATCTTTCAATGATCAGTACCAAAACCACTATGTCATTCCCCTCCTTTACATACCCTTGGACAACTTCAAACAGTCTTTCTCTACACAACCTGTCCACCTGTACATTACTCAATAATGCATATGAACGTGCAGGGTCTCCAGATAATGGTTTTTCACATTTAATTTCTAGGGAATGTCAATTTCCATCAAGTGATACACAAACTGCATGTTAATCAAATTCCATGTCTCTAGGGGCTTGAGTGTACCTACCTCATGAATATGCAGGAAGTTCTGGTTTTTTGGGTAAGACACAAGCATATCTCTTAACAGATAGGGAGTGCATTTACGTGTATTTATTTTCTTCCTTCTTGTTCTTTTTTGCATAAAGCAAATGTGATCCAGTGTTTGCCAGAGCAGACATATTTTTTCCAAGGTACAACAGCAGCCTAGAGCTAGATGATAAAACTTTGCTTGCCATCCATATAATGCAACTGCAGTTTGAGTGTTCTGGATTTCATGTTTTTGTGTTTCACAAGCATAAAGCTGAAATCACAGGCAGGGTGATAAATGTCAACAATTTATTCAGGATTTGAAAACACTGAGAATCAGCTCTCTCCTTTGGTCTACTTTTATTCAGACGTTTAACACCAGAAATGGCTATCAGATCCCCTTGACCTTCTGTGTAATACGTGCCCTAAAATTTTACCATCATCTGTGTATTGAGCTGGCTTTTTTTTTTTTTTTACTGAAATATATCTTCTAAAAATATGTTTTGTATTGCTCTATTTTTATTCAAGAAATAAGGACTCCATATCCCTTAATATTTGTTCCAATGGTTAATCAATCTCACTCTTAGAAATGAGGCACTGATTCTTAATTTTAATTTCTTTGGATGAAAAATCCAGCTATTCATTTTCTTCATGTCTTTCTCTAATAGATTAATG
>NW_005054301.1:2965568-3086471 GCF_000277835.1 Geospiza fortis
TAGATTAATGAGGACATTATTATTTAGTAATTTTGACTTTTGAAAGTACTGGTGTCTTGCAATAAACTCTCTTCTCAGTCTATTTTTGGTTCAGCTAAACAGACCTTGCTCTTCAGGCTTTTTCTGTAATGAATTTGCCATTTGTTGTGGTAAAGGCTTATCTTCTGCATTACTTAAACTAGGGACTTAATCCTTTAAAAACAGTATTCTTGTTTGATGATACAAGACAGTATGTGTCCTGGTACCTCAGTTACAGATGTGTTCCAAGTTAAAGCCTTATGTACATCCACAATTACATTCATTCTCCACAGACCTGAGAGAGCAGAACTTGAATTCTTCAGTTTTCAACACTGCTAATACATTCATATTGTACTATGCATTCATTGCATAAATCAAACCTGACTGTAGTCAGAGAGTGAAGGACAGGAGAATTAAGTATCTTTTCCAAGAGTCAAAGCTATGGAGAAATGGGCTGAGGACAGTATGGCATCCAGTAATGTAAGCTGCCTGCCTTTCCCAGACCCCATCTGCTCTTTCTATAAATCCTTTAAATGCACTTAGCGATACAAAAGATTCTGGAATCTGAAGGGTTCTTCTGAAGTTTAACACCCATAGACCTGGTGCAAAAGGGGCCATATTTCCATGAAATCTGCTAGGTATAATTTAGACAATTTGCAAAGAAGAATAATTCAAATCATTGTTTATGAAGAAGAAATGTTTGAGGAAATCCTGCCTGTAACAGAAACTCTGACTGAAACCACAGTTTCTTCTGGATCTTAGATTTCTACAAGTGGCTTACCCTGTCTGTGAGCTTTTAAAGTAGTGAATCTGCTTTTTCCCATACTTTCTACTTTTTTTGGAGGTAAACTGACAGCACCATATTTAGATAAAGGTGACACTCTCACATGTTCACTATTGGTATGGCATATAACCTAGCTGCCAGAAAATGTGTTCAACTAATAATCAGCATAGAAATGTTTCTCATTAGATGAGTATTTTTTTCTACCAGAAAAGAAAACCCTCACTTACAAGAGATTTTTTTTCTTTTTAATTTTGTTGGTTGAAGCCTAACTTTATGGCTAAAAAGAGAACACAAAATGAAATTCCTATCAAGACCTAATCCAATAAAGTGGTTTAGATTTGATCTGCCCTGGCCGAAAGAAATTCCATAATGGATAACTAAGATAAGTGTTGTGACAGCAAACCTGACCTTAGGTCTCATCTCTGCATGTCACATTTTGCTAAGAAGGATGGGAGACACTTTTGCTTATCTGTCATTTTCTTTAGTCAGGGCCTTAATCCTTGACAGAGAATGCTCAAAAAGGTCCCTAATGCTACACTGGAGCTCTACAAGATACACTTTTAGCTTTGAGGGCTTTGAGTCCCGTCCTTTGGTACTCCCCTTTGCCAGATTCAGAGTCCAAAGAGTGGTCAGATGGTTAAAGCCCTTTTCCTCTGACACTTTTGGACAGGTGAAAAGCTTGGTTTCTTTCCACAGCAATCACATTATTTTTTTATCCTTTTTCAAACTTTGTACTATTTAAGCATGTCTAGTTTCACTGGCTTTGCACTATATGGGGCTACTATCAACAAAAGGAAGAGTTGTAAAATAAGTCTTCATCTCACTAGGTGAATTTATTGCTATCATAAAAATAAAGGCCCCCAAGGTTCATTGCATCCAATGCACTGAAGACACAGAGTGCAAGCTTGGGGAATTTACTATAGTATACCACTGTGTCATTGTACCTACCTGAAAACTTGGCTCAGCTGACATCTGAAAGCATTATTAAAGAAAATGCAACCTAAGGGGAAAGAACCAGGGATGTTTGATTTGTCAAAAGAAAAATGTACAATATTATGCAGTCAGAAAGCAACTCATAAGCCCAAGTGAAGATGTTAGCTGGGCTTTATTAATGCTTTCATAAATAATTTGCTGAAACAGAGCCCTTTTACAAACTGCATACTTATTTATCTGGTTTGGGAGTTTGCTCCTTATGACAAGCAATACCATTTGAGCAGGAATTTGAAAATGGTTTCAAAGCCAGTTTTTTAAAGGTGGTTATCCTGAAACATTCAGAGATGTTTTGTCCACTGAGTTCAAGAGGGGCCAACAGGAAACCCCAGATTGGCTCTAGCAAGAGGAAGAGCTGGAGAACAGACTGTGTTCAGGAAACCTCCCTGTCTGACCATCTGGAGCCACTCTGGCTGTCACACTCACAACACCTGAGCTGGGACTGAAACCCCAGCAACAGCCACGACACCCCACACTCATGCAGCTTTCCTTGCTAGTTCAGCCTTAGGTTTCCCAGACCAGAGTCTCAGATATCTCAGTCCTTAAAATAAATGCATCATGGCACAACCACAAAGTGACAGCTCAAGCTGGGTACCTCCAAGGAGGGCCCCCAAACAAAGGAAACCCTGGCAGTCAGTGCACACGAAAGCCTGGGGACATCAGCTCCATGGAGTGTCCAGTGACCTGGCTGGGCCACGGGTCCCTGTGCCCCTTGTTATGCAGAGGGCCAGCACCAGCTCCTGGAGCCTGGCCTCAGACTCCCAGCACCCAGAGCTCAACCTGCAGCTCACACTGCAGCTGCACACGGAGCCACTGCGCTAAATTGATTCCTCAACAGACTGCATATCATGAGGAAACAGTAGGTGGCAAGAAGCTTTAGGATATCCAGCAAACATTCTTTGCCAGACATGTCACAGGACTGGAGGTGCTTGCTGAGTAAAACGTTTGCAAGCAGCGCTGTCCAGGTTGCTCTGTTGTTAATGTGGGTCACTGGAGGATCAAACAGAAAACAAGACCTAAGTATGCAAACTGCTGTTGAGTCCCAGAAACAATTCCAGCCCTGAAGATACTACAGCCTAAAGAAAATGGGAAGGAATTTTAGGGAAATAGAAGTAAACATAGTAAAGTGAATCTCCCATGGTTGTACAAGAGGCGAGTGGTAGAGCTCAAGGGAAAAAAAAAAAAAAAAGACAAATCAAATCACCCTGCCTGCTGCTTTACAGCACAGTACTATCTTCTAGATCAGCAACAGTATCACCTGAAGGACTAATCCCCAGTTTCAGGATTCACCCCATCTAATTTAAAGACTTACTTCTGAAAGTGTTGGCTATATATGTCTTTATGATGAACAGACAATTATCAACAGAACATCTCACATGTTTTTCATGTATATCTTTTTCTAGGAGGAATCACAACATAGATGTCTCCAGGGTTTTGTAAAGAGAAGAGACCTACCCAGCATAAGGAGGTCAAGGATTACTGGAATCCTTGATTCAATTTGTGGTCGAACACGAAGAAAAAACACAGCTGATTCTAGAATTTGAAAAAGGCAGAGAGAAAATGCTTTAAAGTAAAGAAAAAGTATTCTACTGACAGCAATTGTAATTGCACAGGCTGTCTAGATAAAAGTTCTAATTCTTAGCAGATTCATGTGATCATGTGTACTATGAACAAAGGAAAACCAAGTCTTTTCACTGATATTCCTGGGAAACTTCCCTGATGATCCTGAGGTAAACACAGAACTACTGTATATTCTCAAAATAAACAGACTGATCATACCACATGAGAACACAGCTTTAAAAGCCTGTGTTCTAGACATTTCTGGCATGAGAGACTGCTGGGATAGAGATGGGGAGAGACTTTGCCAATTGTTTCAAACTTGTTGCAGAAACATAGCCTAGGCAGAGATATAACTGCATCCTGTGTATATATGAGGAAATACTTTCCTTTTTCTAATACATTCTCTTCCAGTGTTAGTACATATAAATACATATTAAAATTTTAAATCTCTTTTTTAAAAATTAGACAATTTACAACCCTGACCACATGGGTTTATTTGCCCTCAAGACAACTTTCTCCTGTTTTCCCCCTCCATCCATTTCTAAACAATGAAGCTTTCTAACAAAGATTTCTACATTATTCCAAGTCTTAAAGCTCATTTTCAAATAAAACAAACAGAAATGTTCAAATAGAGATCAAAATTCATAGATTCCTTATGCTAAGAGAGCCAATATATGAAACACGTAGCTGGAGTCATGCTACAGAGGTGAACTCCTGCTGAGAGCATGTGTGAGTGACATTACCTGATGGAAGGACTACACTATGTCTTTCCAACATTCCTTTGCTGTAAAAGATGATCCCAGCTGTCCTATGAAAGTCCCACAGCTGTAGCAGGACAGCTTCACTCATCCACTGCAAAAAGTCCACATGTTCCCATGGAAAAAGAAGCCATGCACATTGTTCAGCATCTCACTGAGGCTGAGGAGTGGGCTGGAAGCACAAGAAAGACTCATGGGACCTGTGAGAGGTCTGGATACCTGGCCATCTCTTTCTGGAACAGAAACAAGCTCGAGTGATTTTGAGCAGACATAAATGATAAACCACTCAAAAAGCTCCACCTGTTAAAGCTATGTATTCACAAAGTTACTTTAATTTGGTGTGATGGTAACTGCTGCAGAAGTAGCCTTGTAAAACCCAGAGAGAAATTCAAAGTATGTGTTGTCAGCTGAATTTTCATTGCTGCTTTGATGATAAATCAGAGGGAGCCTGTATCAATTCAGCTGAATTTGTCACAAATCAGCAGGACTGAGATTACCATTGTGCTCTCATACTGCAGATCAGACATCAAATTTTGTGCTTCCCCTCTCCTGCATTTGGTCAGGACAAAGACATCTCAGACTGCGGTTTGCAGTCTGGAGTGCTATAAAAATGAGGTATAATGAGTACCACAAAAAAGCAGGAGAGAACAGAAAGGCAGCAAGCTGAACTTTTTCAGCATTAGTCAGTAAAAAGTAGTGATCATCTTTAGTGGCTAGAAAGGGGATACTGGAGCACCTGTCATGGCTTAGTTGTTGAAGCCTTTTGTATGAAAAATCTGTTCTTCAAAGAACTCCAAAATCTGTATGCTTTCGTAAGATGCACCTACATTAGTGTTTCAGCTTCAGCTCAGGCATAGCTTTGATTCAGCTCTGCCACCTTCCTGCCATCTGCAACCATTTGCCTGTCACTAATCTCAGTCTCCGAGTGGTTTTGGTGCTTGCATGCTAAATTCCTGTCAAAGGAAACCTAGTGAACATCTGTGCTCCACATGTGCTTCATCATTTATTGGGCACACAGAGCTGTGAATGACCCTATGGGCCAAGCTACTGCAAGTTTTCCCTCAGGGTTACATAGCACCCATCTACCATTGAAACACTCTTGAACCCTTAAAAGATCCTGTGACAATCTGCTGCATTTTACAAAGAACCTAGATCAGTGCTTCCATCTGGCACCAACTGCCAGCACTCCACTGACTATTCCAACTGATCTGTTAGCTATTCCAAAAGATGAAGACACATTTTACATGTTTGCCTACCTCTTATCTGGTTTCTGAATCTTTATTTTACTCCCCTTCTCCCCTGCTTTTCTTTTTTTTTTTTTTAATTTTCTCAGTATGTTATCGCCTAGTCCTTTCTCTCAGCATAAAAACAAAAATGTTGCAATTTGACAAAAAAGGGAAAAATAAAATTTGCTTGAAGACTGGGAATATTTCCTTAGATGTTAGCATGACATGATGTCAGCCTCCTGTTGATTGCTGAGATAAATGGTGTTCAGTATTCACTCACATTTGGACAACGTAAAAAGGGAAGGCAAATAGAGATGCAACGTACTTGAAGGTTGCAAGATGTGCGTCCATTTGTTGGGAGCTCTGTGCTGAAACTGCACCTCCCCTGGATTTACTGTTCTCTGCTGCAACATCTGACCCCATGACACCAGCACCAAAAGCGGGCCAAAAGCACTTCCCATCTTTGTGCCTCCAAAAAACCACTTGCAAGGATGCAGCCCAGGTGCTACTTTACCCCACCCAGCCTACCTCCACAGCCTTTAACAGCTCCCAATACCAAACAAGTTGGATGGAAAAGCAGCACTGACTTTCTGTTCACGTCTAGTCCAGGCTGGGATGGAGAAAGAAAGATGATTGGGGTATCTTGTAAAATAATAGTATTGTGCTCCAAAATGCAGAGAAGTGTTATGTGTCAGAAAGCAGAGTGATGGCAAGGGCTTTCATGTTTCTGAAAGCCATTGTCCCAAAGCCACATAGCAACTCCCTGTGTAAGGAAATATCCGCCCACTCCCTATCCTCTCTGAATGCCAAGCTTAGTCTCAGCAGCAAAAAAGAGCCATGAATGTGGTGTGCCATAATAAAAGAGCCCTGCTAGACTTCCACAATAGCCTGTCTTTGTGAATGCCCTGTTCCTTGTAGGAAGCAGTGCTGAGACCACTACTAAAGGCATAGTTTATACCTCTGCATTGTTTTGTACTTAATCCCTTAGCCAGAAGGATTAAGCAGGTTTAAGGGAGCAAGAAAGGTTCTGCTGCTCCTGAATGCCTGTTGTGTGCATGCAATGTGCTGACCTCTGAGCATGGCCTGCAAGCATTGTGTTTTTCCAAGCATGTTCAGTTGTTTTCCTTGATTTTTATTTCTTCAGTTGGGCAAATATCGCGTTTTCTTGAAATGGAGCAATGCTAGTTTTTTCAATCAATGGAAAAGATATTTATTTGCCTGAAAATGCAGCAATTTCTGCAAAGTCCTTGAAAACACATGAGGATGATTGTTCATATCATAAGGCAAAATATAACACATATTATAGAAGCCTACAATGACTCTCCAAATCCCAGTTATGTTCCCAGGCCCCTTGCAGGACAAGGTGTGATTTCCCACTCAGAGACAGAGCACAGTAAGAATGCCACTGGTAATCTGGAAGACAGCAACAATAAGGTGAATAATCAAGACATACAGGACCACACACCCCCATGTGTCACAGCCATGGCTCTGACTGCCTTCTCCAGCTAAAATTTGCATTATTTATTACATCTTCACTTACCAGAGGTACCCTGCTATGGACAAATGAGACATTACCTAGGTACTCCCAGCAACTGTTGCTGCCTCCAGGAAGAGAGCTAAGATTCACTTAAAATATTTTCCCTATATCTCCTCATTGTCAAGAGTTAGTGTCTGAAAGTGTCTTAACTTTAGTTCATTTCCTGATTTACATAGTGTAATCTTGCTGGTGTAGTTCTTGGTGAATCTGACATTTTAGAAGAAAGTATATACTACGTGGCAACTATAACTTTACACTAATGACATTTTTCAGCAACATGTAGACAAAGACAGAAACTGCAAAAGAGGAGCTCATAACAAGCAATAACTGCACCAAGCTCCGTGCATTTCATCATTATCCATATTATTAATGATCTGGATTGCTGACAGAAACTGGGGTTATATTGTAGGTAAAGGCCCTCATAACAAAAATTTTGTGAGAAACAAAGGTAGTCCACAGACCTATGTGCAGCAGTGGTCACTGCTTCTGAAACTGTGAAAGGAAAGAAAAAGATAGTAGAGAAATCCAGTCCTAGTAAATACTCTAAATGATGTTCCAAACATAAAAGAAATATTTTTAAAGGTATTAAAAACTTTGGCAGATGGAATTTCATTAACTAAATTTTAAAAATAAGTGAAAGCAAAACAAAAACTAAGGACTATACACAAAATATGAAGCTGTTCAGAACTTTTCCTGGAGTACTGAGCATTTTGAAGTATATACATTTAGCACACACTGCAGGACAGGAATGCAGAAAAAAAAAGGATAAAGTGAAATGAAGAAGAATGAAAAGGTTAATTTATAAATTAAGGGAAGAGAGATTTGTCAGAAACAAAAGTCAGGTGCCTGCAAGCAGTGGGGGAAACAATAATACGAAAGAGAACTGATAGTTTCTGAACAACTGGAAAGGACTTTCAATTTAATAAAGACAGCAGCACCTAGAGAACATACCAAGATATTCTGCAGCCCTATCAAGCATCTGGCAGGCAATTCCATTACACTTGAGACAGGAACCAAACACATTACAACACTAACAAAGGTTGTTACATACATTAGGAGACAAGGGGCTAACAGAGGTTCATGTCATGCTGAGACATTTTGACAATAATGGAATTTCAGTAATCAAACCACTCTACAGAAAAACAAAATGTTCAGGCAGTTTAATATCCCAGACAGAGGATCAGCGCAAACTGTAGCTACACAAGTTTTTAAGGAAGAAATGCTGCCCTTCTAAGTGGCATGTGAAGAGAGAAAACAGGACCTTGAAAGCAAGGCATAGAAAATAGGGTACACCTTGTTCCACGCATGGTTATCTAAGGTCCACAGGGAAGCTGGCTTAGTACACTGCCTCCTCTTCTTTATTCCCCTCCTTAAAACCCACCCTGCAAGCTTCCTTAACCTTAACTCTAGTGAAGCAGACTCTACCTTAAAGGAATGAAGATTAGCAGAAAAGTCCAGAGTATTTGAACTACTCAGCATGCAAAATTGGCTTCCTAACAAATAGTTCTCACCTGTGAGCTCCAGTGAATTATTACAGCATTTAAGAACAAGGGAGACAAAGTGTATTTTTAGCATCAATGTAGGAAGTGTAAGACACATGCCATTCATTGATAAGCAAGACAGAAAGACTGTACCAGAGCTGTGGTGCTGCAAGATGTAGTGTTGTTTTGCCAAGCTTCTTCTGCTTATTTTCCCCTCTACTGTCACTGATTCAATGGCATTATTTAGTCAATGCATACAATTCATATCAGAAGTATGTGTTTTTATCCACTGCACATTCTACTTGCAAATGTATAGCCTGTAATCGAAAACAGTACAACTGAAGCATTTGAAAACCTCAGAAAACTGAGCTAGCTGTAGCTTGTGAGGCTGGAGCTGGTTAGCAATGTGCTCCTCCTATATGTATTTTAAACATTAGAAAACATTTTTATCCTATTCCAGAAAAAAAGCAAGCAGTCATCCATTTCCTCCCTCCCATGTTCAAGGCCATTCTTGTGAGGGGAACAATGAAAATGCAGCAGGAACATGATACAGCAGCCTGTATTACTAAACAGGGTAGATGATTCTTGCAAAATCCCTTCTCAACCTGTTTCCAAATCAAGCAGTGAAGTTGACATGTCCCTTCTTCAGGCAGCCTGGGGTTGCTGTGATAGGTATTAAATAATAGTGCCTTTCTTCTCCTAATGAACAAACACACACACACACGCACAAAAACACACGAAAATCCCTTTTCAGGAACTCTGTATATTCCTGGATCCAACACAGAATTGTTTGTACTCAGTCCACGGCAAGCTAGTTGTGCATTTATTTGATATTGGACTTGGGAGCAACCCAAAGATTTATGAAGAGAAGAATTCAGTAAAATTCCTGATTTAAACTAGGGAAGAACAAACAAAGGTTCAGTCACTAGCATGAACTTTCCACTCCTTAAATAAGCTGTATGAGACTAGAAATGTCTCAACAACCAATAACTTCTCCACAAGCCTCCTTGCATTTGTCCATTAGCTATTACCCAGAAATATGACTAATCTTTAAGGTCTCATTTTTCACTTAAAAACTGGATATAAATCCTTCAAAATTTTCTAATGAGTTTCCAATTTCATTTTTACATACTTCTACAGTCAATTCAGTATTATTTACTATCATCAGTCTCCTTTGACAACTCTGACCAGTGTTCAGGGTTTGTTAAAGAGAGCTTACTATGCTAAACAAGAAAGTCAACAAAATCTGCTATATAAACAAGTGTGAACAACAACAGCACTTTGAAGTGAATATTGTCACTCATTGGGAATAATCTTTTACCACGAAGATAAGAAATTCATCTCTACAATATTGAACAAATTTGTGAAATACTCGCATACTCCTGTTACTGATACTATGACACACTCATTCTTCACTGCTCTGAAAAAAAATGACCCTTGAAACAGGCAACTCCTTCTTTGTTTTGTTTCCAAGCATCAGTAACACAAAACTTCTGCTCACTAGAAGATATTGGTCATACCAGCCTTGATGCAACAGCAAACTCTATTGCTCTCCATAAAGTACCCCTAAACCATCAGTACAAATGTAATTCATCTTGTCACAGATTTAAGTAGGTGAGGGCTTCAGAATCTGTTAAAACCTGTTTACAGTCCTGGATTTGACAGTACATCCATGTAAATCCAAACTGCTTTATAACCATTTTCTGAGTGATGTAGAACCAATGAAATAAGCCTCATTTGCAGCCACTCTCACCTCAAAGAAACACCAGGTTGGAAATGGCTCTGCGACCTTTCATTGCAACTGGCATTTTGTTTATAAAGAGTATAGAGAGTGAAGCAGAAGTTGACCTTTCTGTTTGGCATTAAGTTCTCAGCTGAGCTTTCTGCTAAATGGCATTCTGATGGTTGATACAATGCTATTATCAGCCAACTAGTTCTGGTTCTGACTTAAGCCGCCTCTTTCATGCAGGTCGCTGTAAGGCTGTCATGTAGAAACATTTGGTTACAAAAGTGGATTCATAGACATAGAGAGTCAGGATCTGAAGAATTTCATATCCCATTTCCAAACTAGTGGGCTCACTGGAACACAATATATTTCACATATGGCAGATATGTGATATAGCAGAAAACCTAAAAAAAAAAAAAAGCAGCAACTGAGGAATCTTAGCAAAACCACAGAAGTGCCACTTTTACTAAACCTGACTGTTTTATCAAAGCTGAAAACAGGAAAGAAACTCTCTGTGACAAATTTAATGAGACTACATTTCTGTCCTTACAAACTACATCAACAAGGTAATTTTACAGACTACTTTGTCTTTTCATCTTTGTGACTCTGGGCGAATTATGGCAGGCAACATGAGAGAAAAGGAATTTTGTGATCCCATTTCTGATAGAACACATCGCCTGAAGATATCACCATTGAGCTCTGTTTAGCAATTGAAAGTGTGGATAAGCCACCCACAGAAGAGCTCACCTAACCCAGTGTAACAGTAAGGAAAGTAAGAAAACTGCTCCTTACAATCAGGTTTCAGGAAAAATTAAGAAACATCATTAGATTTAAGCGAAACAACACATGTTAGTATATGACATTAAACATGTTATTTCAGGGTTTGTGAAAGTATCAGTCTTTTTCACACATCCTAAAGTAACACATCTTAAAGATAAATCAAGGGACAAACTTTATGTTTCTGAATTTCTGGCAAAGCTCCCATCAAATGAGAAATGCAAGCAATATTCTGGCTTTACAGGTCTCACTATGTTAAATCAAATATTTGGCCATGGGACAGCTGAAGTCTCTATTTTTCCATTAAAAGGGTAGCTTAGTGAGTTTTTCTCCCTTTTACAAAAGTTAGGAGCTTTGAATCTGAGCACACTTCAAGATGATAACTATTAGAAGCCCAAAAGCCAGCATAATATCAGGAAGAATATATTTTTCTTCTGCAAATCTCTCCCCCTTATGACATTCACATTTGCTTTTGTTTTCACACTTTTCAAGAATGGCCTTGAAAGCTCTCTCAAGTGTCTCTGGGGCAAAATGACACATTTGTATGAAATTCCTTAAAGTCAAATTTGAAGAGCTGACTGCTCCTTTGGGGCTAGCAGAATCATTCTTCATTTCACTGCATGAACTGATTTTCACTACAAATACCAGCACACATTGAAAGAAGACAGCAAAGGGAATGGTTGAGGACAACACAATGAGAAGCAACAGGATGCACAGAGGTGATGCAGGGCTTGGTGTGAATCAGCAACTGAAAAACAGATACAACATACTATCTGAAAAAGAATTTTTAAAAAGATATGTGTCAGAATTCAGATTTTATCTTTCTTATATTTTCATGGCTGCTTCTCATTACTTAAGTTACCATGACTTCAGTATGAAGCAATGAAAGACAAGCTGAAAAATAGCAGGTGTTTCCTCTTAGAGAGGAGGACAAAATGTGAAACAGAAAATAAAAATCACATTTCATACAGTTATGTCCAAGCAACCCTCACAGTAATCACTGGACTTTACCAAATAATATTCTAAACTCTGAAGGAATGATCCTATTCTGTAAGAGGTTGTTGAGCAAATAATGCAGGGAACTCTGTGTGAGGGACTATGTGTGAAAAGTCATCTTAAATACAAACAACTGATGCTCAGCAAGATGAACAGACTTTTGCACTACCTGACTGATTCCAGACTGACAAATACAAGTTGTGGCAAGGAACAAATCAGGAATGTTGTTATTTGGGTATTGTTATAGTGACTTGGCACACAGCTAGGGAGCTATCACAGGCCAGGATTAACTGGTTCAGATGAAACCTCACCCCTTTCACAGGCTGGCAGTGGCATGGTACTGCAGCAGTTCTGGGGAGGGTCTCAGCCTCTGGACACATACAGTCAGGTTTTGTTTATTTTCTTTTTGTTGTTGACTGGAACAATAAAGAAGGCAGAATATATAATATAAGCCTGATGGGTCCAGTAATAAACCCACAGTCATTAATGATCTGCTCTGGTTGTAGCAATGAGACCCTGACAGCTGTCAGGTTTCAAATACGTCAGATGCCTATCGCGAAACATTGAGAATATCTGAGGCCTGTTATGATTCTTAGTGCTGCATACACCTGGCCTTGCGAAGTCTGACAAGCCCTTTGGAATTATGCATTATGCATTAATTAAAGAATTTTTATAGACAAGGAAAGATCATCTTCTTGTGGGATTTGCATTCTTCCTGGATCTGCACCCTCAGCTTTATGGCAATCATGTGTCTGCAGACTCTTCCTGTGGGACACTGAGACTACCTCCAGGATCCAAATAAGGATTTTATCTATCCATCTGCTTGGAATGCAGTATGAGAGCACAAGGAGTACATAAATAAGTATCATAGGACCTGATTCTGCAAAATCTTCCATATGTGTATAAAGACACAAGTACTATAAATTTCTGTTTACTTCAGAAATGCTCAGACACCAGGCTCCCATCACATGCAGGACATATAAGGATAAGCACAGTGTAAGTAAATGCATTCTAAAATTCATACTTCAGGAAATTATGGAGTAGACCTTGAATCAAGCACATACATATTTTTTTAATGACATGGGGGAAAAAAGCAGAACTGGGCTTCAGAATGAGGTAAGAGTAGGATTATTTTTCCTTGGAACATATTTTGGGTCCATTTGGGACTGGCAAAGAGATACAGCAATTCAAATCCCAGCCAAGCCATCATATCAATCAAGGGCTGAATTCTAAAATTCATTCTTAATTCCTGCCTTGATGATGGTTGAAAAAGAACAATTTGATATACTGTAATTGTGTTAGAAACACATGCTCTAAGTAGAGTTTCTCCATACTAGAACAGAGTAAGCCAACAGTTCCCTCTCACCACTGGTGTCTCTGTATTTTGATCAGTCACTGCAGACTGTATTCCCAGCTTCCAATATCCCTCAGATTTTTCCCTTTTTGTCAATTTACTTCCACTACTGCCACAATGATATTAAGGAAGTTGTTTGGCTGTTTTGAACTGATTCTTGTTCACTGTCTTCTAGGTTATGAAACACAGAAAAGCAAGTCCTTCTATCATGCTAAGGCAGCAGTGAACTGATACAGACAACAAAATCAGCAAGGACAAACCTGAGTATCCCATCTGGAGAAGTAATCTATCTGAAGGACTTGCTACAGAACTGTTTATTCCATTGCTGGAACAAGCTATTAGTGGGGCAGGATTCCTGGCACAGTCTCAAATCCACTCTAAGTTCATAATGAAGGCCACTTTATTGTTGATTTCGTACACTGCATACCCATAAGAGCTGCCAAGAAAATGAAGATAATTTCAGTCACAAGGTTCTCAAAACTCTCCTTGCTGTTGCAAATCTGCCCATGATGAAATCCATGATGTAAAGTCTAAACTGCAAGTTTTTCCAAAAGTTAGATGATACTGATTTTTTCTTTTTTTAAGAATACATGGCAAATATTTATTTTAAAATAATTCATGGAGATGGGTACTTGTTTTCTCAATGCTGTCTTATCAACCAAAATGTTGCAGCAATAGATTGATAATTGGAGACTTGAAGGTAGCCTGTGTACCTTGTGCCATACAATGATGGTCAGTGTCCCTGGTTTATCATAGGTCTCAATTTAAGTCAACAACAAAAGGTATTAAAAAATAGGAAATCCTAAGGAAAAGTGGAACTACTTCTTCAGCTGATCAAATGGAGTAATATTTAAAAATTAAAAAGTCTCTTTCTACTGGCAAAAATCCAAACTAGATTATTAAAAGTTAATAATCTAAGTGACTGAATGCAACTAAGGTGAAAAAATTTAAATGTATTCGATTTTAACTTTGTGGCTAACCTGGGCAATAGCGAATCACTTCTGTTCATGTGGGAAATACCAGAGCATATGATAAAATTATTAATGTGTTTGTTTACAATATATATGTGAAAGATAAATTATGTATGCTTGCTTGTATGAAAAGAAGTAACACAAATCTTTGTTTAAACAAATTATGTAAGCTACAAGGTGCCTTACTAAAAGTATTTATGAAATTGCCTTTTAATATAAATGGATTAATGAACACTCTTCAGAGATAAACTGGATAATAATAAAGATGTATTTTGAAGATCTTCTCAGGATCTTTCTCAATTGAGAAATGGGGGTTCCAGACATGACAGTTAGAGTGTTCCCACAGGACACATGAAAAAATATATTATTTGGTATTAAAAACACAGCTAACACTTTATAGAGCAGAAAATTACATTTGTTTTGAGTCATGTAAACAGGAAGAATGTTATTTAGTGTCAAAATCTTAAGGTGAAATCTTGTCTCCAGAACTCAATTGACTTGTGGTTGAATAAGATTTCACCTCCCTAAGTGTCCTGTGGTTGCAGGACAGACACTGGCCCTGGTGAAGCAGAATGAGACTGGAAGAGCTCTTTTTGAAATGAGACAAGAATATAAAGATTGAATAGCAAATTACAACAAAAGACAAGGTCCATCTAACATTACCAAATCAAATAGATCTCTGTGCTGTTAAAAAACAAAGACTAGCAAGTCTAACATGGGAAGGGTTACTCTCAGCCTAGGAATATCCTTGAAGAGAAGGTAGGATAAGAAGTGAGGTGGGCAAGGATGTGCAAGGAAAGCAGACAGATGGGAGTTGGAGAGAATAGGTTGCACTGTACAGGACCTTAAATACCATCTAGTTCCTCCAACGTCTCCTGCAACAGTGACCCAGAACAGAATAATCCTCATCACTTCATTTTAGAAGGTCTCTGTAGAAAACTGCTGTCACCATTTGGACTAAGACATGCAAGCCTGGCCCTCTCCTCTCCAGGAGGGAAGCAGGTTAAATGGCACTGATATCAACTTGTCCTGCACACAAGTGTAGAATTGCAAAGATAATGCATCCTTGTAGTTACAGCAGCTGTGGACTTGCTACCTCTGCACTCAACTTGGAAATAAGGCCCATATATGCTGAATTCAAACTGGCCTTCTCTGCTAATTTAATTACTTCATTTAGAGAGATTTTGCTTGAAATGGATGAGAATAACAATGTGCCCTTTCTACCACCACAAAATCCCTCACAGCTAGTTCATCAGCTGCTTGCCATAAGTATAAGAAAGATAAGTTCAACTCTGTTTAAACAAAAGAAGTAAAACAAAACCAGATTTCCCTGGGGTGGGCTACTGCTAGTACCTTTGCAGAAGAACTGCTGGGTAAACTTTTTTCTCAAATGTCCTGTCAGAGTCCAGTACTGCAGATTATACATGCTTATATCAGCAATGTTGTAAAACAGAAGCACAATCCTAAACCTGAAGAAACCTGAAGAAGGAACAGTTAAAAAGAAAAGTGCAAGATCAGACTATTACTGGGATGCTTCATTATATGAATCCTGTAAAAGCATAAATATTTTCATGAAATCCACCAAGAGTTAGTCACACTCAAGATTATGTAGTTCACTGATCTCTCTGATACTTAAATTTTGCACTGTTAACCAACAGTGCCAGACAATGCATTCATGAATCAGCCTTTCTGCAGACTAATTGTGCCCCAGACATTATAATCCCATGGACTGAAATGGTATTTGAGAGGCTAATTCTTGTAAATCAACCCACCAGTTTTGCAAACTCTGGGCTGTTTCTGCTGTAATTTTTTACTAGGTAATGTTGGATTAGAACAACTTCTTATCCATCAAATCAAGAGCACTGTTATATGAGCATCCACTCCATTTCTGCCTCCAGATACCAAGAAAAAAACAAGCAGCAATCATAATTAGTCAAATTAAAATAGCAAGACATATACAACCATCTCTTTTTAGACCAAACCAACTCCTAAAATGACAACTGATGCAAAAATAATTAAAGCAAGACAGATGGGGGGGGGAGGGGGGAGGGAGAGAAATACTGTATTTAGAATCTGAGGAGAAGTAATTAGTTTTGGCAGGTTATTTATTTATATAATTGAAAAATTAGCTGTTGCAGACACAGGCAGCAGATACAAATTTTGCTCTCTACTCACATCAGAAGAAGAAAAAAGTTATGGCTAAATAGCCAATACTGGAATTCAAAGTATGTATACTTCCTCAGAGAATACATAAGAGTGTTTTCCATAATGAAACATCCCTGGCCAACAAAATATGCCAAGAGACATTCTTGTTGTATCTCAGAGGGCTTTAGGATTTTGCTTTTTTTTTAACCAGGGACATTTGCCTCAATTTCATTTTTTGTATCAGTTTTTCAGTTCTTGAATTACCACTGCAGTGTACATTGTCTTCTTAAAATTTCTTACAGTTCAGAAAATAAACTGAAGTGTGACTCAGTAATATAACTCTGTGAATGGATTAGTATTGCTCTCTGGAGGAAAAATAGATGAGTATAAGACACTTTGTTTTAAGTTTTAATGACGCTATAGTCTTATTCTTATACCTCCCACCCTTTTTGATTAATGTGTCCTCTGGAGAAAATACCGATGCCAAAATGAGAAAAGTATTTAACTTCTTGCTGTCAGGTGCTATTCTCTGCATGATTGCAGAGGCACAGTGTATTTTTAGCTAACATTAATAAGCAGAACTTGAGAGGCTGTTGTTAAACCAACACATAATCATTTTGTGGTAAGTTACCATTCCCCAGTTTCAGAGAATCACAGAATATACTGAGTTGGAAGGAAGCCATCAGGATCATCAAGTGCAACCGCTGGTTCTGTATAGGACATCCCAACAGTCACACCATGTGCCGGAGAGCATTGTCATGATACTTCTGGAACTCTGCCAGGCTTGGTGCTGTGACCACTTCCCTGGGGAGCCTATTCCAGTGCCCAGCCTCTGGGTGAAGAACCTTTTCCTGATATCCAATCTAAACCTCCCCTGGCTCAACTTCAGGCCATTCCCTCACATCTTGTCACTGGTCACCAGAAAGAGGAGATCAGTGTCTTCCTCTCTTTACCTCACAAGGAAGTTGTAACTGCAGTGAGCTCTCCCCTCAGTCTCCTCCTCTCCAGGCTGAACAGACCAAGTGACCTCAGCTGCTCTTCATACAGCTTCCTCTCAAGGTCCTTCACCATCCTCATCGCCCTCCTTTGGACACTCTCTAACAGCTCAATGTGTTTTTATATTGTGGTGCCCAAAACTGCATGCAGGACACAAGGTAAGGCTGCGCCAGTAGAAAGCGGTCCTTCAGCCTTTTTTCCCATCGTTCTGTCCTTGTATCTATGTGAAGACCTATGCCCACCACCACAGTCAGACAGCATTTTAACCCTCTATGAGGAGGTTAAGGCACCATCTCCTTTGGTAGAGGAAGGATCAAATACTAAGAACAATTCTGTACCTTTTTTCAACATATGTTGCTTCCTTTCTCAGACTCCCCACAGTGACTATCCACTAAACTTCAAATTTAGTTTTGAGTAGCAGTTTGTCTAGATTTAGAAAGATTAAATCAGAACTATTTAAGCAGCACCTTCAGACAGACCTGGGGACTTATATTCTGCTTTTAGCACCACAGTCTGGTAGGTGATACAGCATGTCACCTCAGCACCTCCATTTCCTGATTTGAAGATTTACAAACATGCATGCTTCAAGGCATGCTTAACATCTGCTCTCCCCAAGGAGATCAACAGCCCAAAGGCAAAGCTCTAAATACAAGGTAAGAAAAAAAAGAGTAGTTATTACTGCTATTCACATTCACTGCCTTTGACCTGGAAAGCCTTTCAACCTTTGAAGCACACTTGAGTTGCATTTCAAGTCATTGCAGTCCACTCTTTCTGCTCAAAAGCACAAAATAACAGGCAGCAGAAGGACTATAAATTGCTTTATGGATGCTATAAATACAAATAATCCTCACCCATAAAGTTACATTGGCATTACAAAGACCTAGTCATTTATTTAATGCATGGCACAGCCACGCTGCAGCACTTGGAGGAGGCGGATGATCACGCTGTCGCAAGGATTCCATCTTTAGCATGTGAAATGTCTCTCTGACTCACATATGAAAAAAAAAATGCTGAAATGCAAGCACCAGCAGTCCACAACAGCTTTAGAATCATAAGAAGCAACAAAGAGTGCTCCTAAGCGTCCGCACTGAACCTGGATAGCTTCATCCTGTGATTTATATAATATCACACACAAATTCTGAAATCAGTGTTTAACTAAGTTTTTGTTATCCACCATTTTGTCTGGATCTTCAATGCTATCTACAAAGTGTGTAATCAGATAAAAGTCAGAAAATGTTTGAAAAAGCTACGCATAGAATTCAAATAACACACTAATAACTTTGATTATTCCTATCATCGGTAAGGTTTTTAAGTTATATTAACACTATTAATAAATGTAATTATTAATGTATGTGTATAGCTATATATATATAACTATATAGTTATATACATATATACTTATATAGTTATACAGTTACATAATATATATGTAATAATATAGTATATAGCTACATATAGTATATAGTTATATATATACTATACATATATATACACTATATATTATACATATACTATTCTATATATAACTATATATAGTTATATATGTATACTTGTAAGTTCTAATAATTCAAAGAGCTGCACATATACACACAGCAATTCTCCTAGGACTTGTAACTGATATATTTTAATGTTTGCTAAGGTATATTAATTTTTTTGCTTTATTGATAAATTAACAATCTTCAAAGTCATTAATACCTCTTAGGAAAAAAATGCCCACATCTAAAAGGATACTTTCATCCTGTAATGTCATATTCACAGCCCTGATGGTGCATACAGCACACACCAGAGAAGGCCAGTAAGCAAGCCCTTAATTCCGCATCTTCCCTGCTTGCACTTGTGAACAATGAAGTCAGTTAAACATGAAGCGTTGAAAAGACAAAATAATATCCCCATTGAAACTACCAGTCCTTAGGCCATACACTCAGTGCCTTTCTTCTAGGGGGTCTTTAGAAGTGTCTTGTTTATTTTTTACTTTATAAGAAGTTATATTTAGCCTCCAGGGAACCTAAATTAGGCAACAATTAAAAACATTCTGATGCTTACTTTTACAATTGCTAAAAACAAGCCATGAGAGTACTACCCAGAATAATTCAGAGTGAGTCATTTGGGTTCCCAAAATTAAAAACTGCCTCGTTAACTACACAGCCCCACTTTGAATGAATAAACATTCAACATTTAAAGAGCTAGGACAAGGAAGACAGACTGAGATATGAAGTGTACCCTAAATTCTTGGGTATAGAACAGTCCTATGGCTGGTGAAGTTAGTAACTAGAAGGTGAGCATGGACATCTCCGAGTGGCATTCAGGTGTCTAAGGAATTTCATGGCTCTTGCCTCTGATTTGCTGGATTCCTCATTCAGAATTCAGAGCAATTCAAATATGCAGTTGTGAATATCCACCTAGCACAATTTCCACAGTCCTTTCCTGCAACTTGTCATTTAACAGCTCTTCTGTGAAATTTCTGAGTCTTCAATCAAGACATTCTGAAAGTTAAATAAACCAAATTTTTATTATTCAGACAAAAGTAATTTGTCTTTGCTTTGAATCACCTAGAAAGACAGAACCACTTCATCAGGTAAAATTTAGCATAACCAAGAAACCATAGACTGTTTTTACTGCTTTCTCCTCTCCTGCTCACCACCTCCCAGTATTTTCAAAGTTTTACAAAGAAAACTCCTAGCATAAAGTTCTGTGCTCCAAATGAGGCAGAAACCTTACTACCAGAAAAAGTGGTTTAGTGTCTCTGATATTGACATGCATCTAACCAAAGGAAATTAATTGCATGGACAGCTTTCATTGCCTCACTTCCCAGCTGCTTTTTGACAGCTAGGCTGCCCACGAATTAATGTTTTAAAGTCACTTCAGGTGTTTTCTTCAAGTGTTTGCATCAAGTGTTTGCATCTAGACATGACATTGAGTGCAGCATTTCAAAGTCACAGTCATAGATGAAGTCTGATCATCTCTCAGAGGTATACTCTCACTGCAGAGACAGGACTTAGCTGCAAATTTCTATGCAGAATGTGTAGAAGATAAGCAAATCTTTCCAAAGATTTTCTCAGGAAGCTAAGTTCAAAGCAGGATGGCCTTTAAAACAACTAAACTACATTTTCCCTATTGTCATTCTCAAGAAACACAGAGATATTTAGGACAGGGTATTCAAGAACTGTATCTGCATCAATCTGACATTCAGCATGGAAACAGTTCAGACCACATTGTTAACTCTGACAACTGAAAACCTGTGTCTTTTAAAGGAATTGACCTTTAAATAATATATGAACCTCAACCTTGCAGCTGCTACAATTGGCAGCTCAATCAGACCCAATGACAATACCTGGAGTGCTAAGGATAAATGTTAATTCTTTCCCTTGTTCTCTATATGCCTATGCTTTATACTCTTATCACCTGAACAGAGAATTGAATATATATATTAAAAAAAAGCAAACCAGAACATTAAACATTAGGAAGGAAGTGAAATAGGAATCTGTGACATGAAGCCCATATGTCCCACATACAGTACTGCAAAAAGCCAATTTGTCTCCAGGCTACCTGTATCAGCCTTTAAGTAAGAAGTCTGATGACTTGATGATCAGTAACATGCTGTTGTCTGCATATTCTTCCCACTCCAAACAGTGATGCCATATTTTTTTACCCCACTTTTTAACAATTACACAGAGGAAGAGAGTTTTCCTGGAGTGCTTTCCACTACATTTGGATCAGTTCTGAGGCAGTTTTTAAATTGCTATCTGCTGACTTCTTTCCATCTCAAGGGAACATTACCTTAATACACCCTTCTAAAGAGATAATTTGGATTAAAAAAAATAGGTTGGTTAGAAAAGGTTTTTCAAAGGGCTGGAAATTCAAATCAGGACTTATACACAGGCCCTGTCAAGATCCCGATTCAGAGATTGTTGCTCAGTCTGAGATGCATAAAGCAGTGCCTATGCTGAAAGGCCAGCCAGTAACACCTGTGAGAGCTACT
Source organism: Geospiza fortis (assembly GCF_000277835.1). Classification (NCBI taxonomy): domain Eukaryota; kingdom Metazoa; phylum Chordata; class Aves; order Passeriformes; family Thraupidae; genus Geospiza; species Geospiza fortis. The sequence goes on from NW_005054301.1 coordinate 2,986,867, forward strand.
CACCTGCTAAGGGAGGAACACAGCTGCTGAGAAGCAAAATAGGGCTGTATGGGACCATGAAAGAGGAAGAGTTGGTCAGGACAATGTACTGCTAAACTCTAGTCATAAGCTGAGATCCTCAGCTCTGATGGTTTTAAGCTGTAAAAAAAGGTTCAGCACAGTGTAACAGTACCCTAGTAGCTGTAGTTCCAGTCAGAGAAAGATTTCTGTAATACAGCTGCCTGATGCCCAACTAAAACACTGTAGCCAATCATGTTAGGGCTAGGTTTGGAAAACAGCTTGTTCCCTAGGCAGAATCTCCATGCTTAAAAAACAGTGCTAGAAAACTTGCAGAGGCATAAGCTGTTCTCCACTAGGTATTTTTTATCAACTCAAACCTGAGAAGTTAAAAAAGGGAAGGAGAGTTTCAAAGAGAGCATGCATAACCCCCCAGTGATTGCCTGAGGTCAATCAGCATGTGTGTGTCAGATTTGTCAGCAGAAGTCCCTGCACTGTTTGACACAAATGGCAGCTGCTTTTCAGCAGAGCAGCCAGGGCTGCAGTGCCAGGTTTTGCTCCAAGTCAGAACAGCTCTGGGCACCCCCAGCACCAATTATCTTCCTCCACACCCCTAGCTCAGGGAGAACTCCTTCCCCTTAATATCTCTCTACCGTAACAATTTATGAAGCACCAGTGAGAGATGAAGCTCAGCCAACACCAGAAAGCTATTATGGGGGAATTGTAATGTATTAAATGTAGCTCACAACTGCAAGGCTTTTAAATGATAGTAGCATTTGTTTTGGGACCTTTGCCTGGAATTGTAGAAGATCTTTTAATAAATGTGCTAAATAAGATGCATAATTTAGGTTCTTCTCAGCAGAATGCTGGCTGGCTGCCAGACCCACTCTCAGGTTTGACTCAATGTCAGGGCTGCCCGCTGGCCCAGTACAAATAGACTCATTAAAAAATGGTTGCTGCTGTGTGCTCAGGCTCTATTTCTCCCACTAATGGCTCAGTTTATGCCTCCCCCTCTTGAATAAATAGAGGAACAGCTTCCAGAGAGGAAAATATTCTTCTGTACACACATTCCACACATATGAATACAGGCAACACGCTGGGAGGTGCAGAAAAGCAGAAGAGAAATGGCTGCTCCTTGCAGGAAAAGGAAGTCATTTAAAGTAGTTATATCACATAACATGGACTCTGAGTGATCATGATATTTATTTGTTGTAACAGAGACAGTTCACTGCCCAGATTTGGTCTCCATTTCCATTGTGGTAGACTTACACAGAGCCCAATCCACAGGCAGAACCTGACATCTGAGCAAGCAACGTGGACAAAGCCAAGATAAGAAAAAGTTACCAAAGGAGGCAGATACCCAGGGGAAACACTCACATGCCTCTGTTCTCAAGTCCCATCAAGCCTTGTTTCTTCTCTTGATTCAAGAGGGTTTGTGGGTCTTATCAAACAGTTTTCAGCAGCCACTCATTTTCAGATTTGCTCTACTAAATTTCCTTTCAGATGTGCTTTCTGCTTAATAGCAAAAATAATGGTACAGATAAAACTGGCTTTTTGACTTATTTATATTAGGACAGCAAAAAATCCCACTTTATAATCTACCTGGACCTGTGGCAATATCTAATAACATTCTTGGAAGTGGGGGATAAGGGTGATGCTATTTAAAGCTTTTGGGTTTTTCCAGTGGATTGCAAAAGGCTGGTCCTTGCCCTGGAGAACACAACATTAGCAACATGGTTTGTATGTGGCTCTGATAATATATCTTAGTTTAAAAGAGAATGTAAATGCAAAGGCTTAAATAGTCTCAAAACACCTCCATCTCTTCACCAAAACTGAAAAATTTATAACATCTAAAATTATGTTTCAGTTAACACTGCAAGCACTGGTAACTCCTGAAATGGCCTTTAAACACAAATTCAAAACTCAAGCTAAAACAAATTAAAATCAGTCTCCAATCTCACCCACTTTCTATTATATTTAAGAGTAATGTTTGGCCAGATAATTGAAGGCATTGCACACCCAAATAGCAAAACAAACTAGTTTCCACATTTAACTCAGTGGCTGTATTTCACATCAGTGGATCAGATCTCTAACTGTGAAGCTACAAAAATGCCACCATCCCACCCTCTCTGGCCCAGCAAATCATGTCGTCTTTTCTCCTCTCACCAACAGTCAGAAGCACCTGCTGTGTCTTCCCACATTGCTGCCTCCTGGAACAGCCTCTATCCCCACATTCCCCCCACTAGATTAGTTCAATGAAAAGGTAGCACATGAAATTAAAATGATGTTTTGTTTCTGAGTAGCATAGTAAGAATTATAGTAAGAATTATCAAGCAGAAACCCAGATAGCCAACTCTGACCTTTCAGATATTTAGTGTTTCCTCATTACTCACTCTGGACTATGCTTCATCACTCAAGACTATGCTCTGAGGTGCCTAAATTTCTCTGAGATCCCACAAAGAATCCAGGAACCTAAACCAGACATCTGTCCACAATATTTTTAGGTTCTGGGTGTCATTTATGCAGTGACACGTAGAGTCAGTGACAGAACAAGGGTACTTCATGCTTAAGCTCCCTTGCTCTGCTCAAGCCTGCAGTGATATTGCAGCATGCTGAATTTCAGAGTTGGAGTCTTTGATTCTATATTTTAAAACATTGCATAGAGCTTTTAAAAGCTTTGCAGTTTAAATCCAGTATACCTGAATCACCGCCCTGTTAATTCCACTCTGAGAGCATTACAGCTCTGTTGAACTAATCTAACACAAGACTGAAAGAGCCCCTAGATTCTTAGGTTATTTCTTCTGCACCTATACACCTCCCAAGCATACACTGTTTATCTACAATCCATTTCCCAGGCCTCCATTACATCTCTCACATATCTAACCTTTGCTGAAAACATACTGCTTAATATTGCTTCTGTATTTTCTTAATATAAAAAGGCCTTATTTTTGTTTTAAAAAGAGGTTGAATGGTCACACCCACTAATCATTAGTGCATTTCAATTACATCTGACCTTTTTCTAAAGGGGCTCAGCTCCTCTGAGCCCCATCTGGTCTATTAAAAAAAAAATCAAACCCACAACATGCTATTAGGGTAGTTTTAGACAATGGCTATTAAGAAGATGTTAAGACAGTTATTTATTTTTTTCTGGGTGTGTTTTCGATGTAGAGCATGTAATGAGAGCAAGTGTACTTACAAAGACTTATAAATGTATATGGGATGACAGACTAGTGGGTATATAGTAGGGAATAGATAGTCTGCACCTTGTTCACTATACGTTGTCATGTCTTTGCCAGTTCCTTACAGCTAAAATAGAAAAATTTCAAAGCAAAACCTTCAGAAGTGAGATAGTGTTTTACTAGAACAAGTGAGCTATCTTGGTGAATCAAAGAAATCAAGAGAAAGCATAGTTGAAGGCTATTGTCTCTCAAAATACAGTGTTACCAACTCCAGATAGTCCATTTTAGTCCTGGAGAACTGATAGTCATCATACAATTGTGTAAAATACTTTACCCTTTTAATGTTTGTAAAAATGTTCAAAACTTTTATAAATTCGTCTTGATTCCTGTATAGCTCAAATTAAGACTTTAAATTCTGTGCTGACTGGAATTCTGCCACCACAAAAACTTGTCTGTGTGCTTTCAGGTACCAATACTTCATTTTAAGACTATATAGTACACTGTTTCCCAATTAGATGTTACACCAAAATCAATGGGGTCCTTCTTTGCAGCAAGATAGTAAAGCAATATTCCAAAGCCTTATTGATTTTAGAAGAGCTTTGCTAGCCCAGAAAAACTATTTGTGTGAAATATTTTGTTGGGGCAGAGACTGGAGTTTTGAAAAGGTCTAAAAGGAAATGACTTTCCTCTAAGGGCTATAGGCATTTGTGGGGAGTGCAAAGGATGCTTTGTAGCTCGAGTGTTACTGCTGCAGCTATCTTATCCCATTTGTCACTGAGAATTACAAGCCTTATTGACAGGAATATACAGTGTTTCATAACTAGGATTTCAAAGCTGAGCATACAAAAAAGAGTCAGGCATATCTGATGTGTGCCCAAATGTCTCCAATTCTCAATATGCTAAACTTGCCTCCTTCATTCTCTCCTCCAAGGAAAGTAATCTTTGAGTCAAGTTGTAGAAAAATTCCCTCTCATCCAAGTTGCATCAAATTATCCACAGTGATTCTGAGAGAAAAAGATTATACTTCTGCTGTGCCAGCATCTGGAAAGCAGCCTGATTGGCAAGACTAAAGAGCAGTGTAATTCCATGTTCAAACACTTCAACTCTGCCCTTCCATATGGAATAAACATTCATTTAAGAACAAACAGCAAAAATTCCCTGTGAGAGAGGTGCTGGAAAGATCAGCCTTCACCAGTGTTAGATATCCAGGGTAAAAACTGTGTAGGTTTGAAAGCTCATAGTCTTACAAAGCTTTTAGATTCAGAGAGGCTGAATTTGAACTATTTAATGAGATATATGTGCTGGCACTTACATTAGCTGAATAGACTGAACATGATGGTACATACTCAAATATTCAGAGAAATAATTTACAGCCAGAAAACCTGCAAAGTCCTTTTCATTACAAGGGCATCCTGGGACAAGTCCAAAGAGAACAGAGCAACAGCAAGGCACTTTATTTTGCCAAAAACTATAACATAGTCATAGGAAATCCGGAGTTGCACAGCATAAAAATCCCTCATCATACCCTCATCTCTGATTAGTAGGAAATGAATGACAGCAGTGGAGCTACTCAGTCTAATTATCAGTTTTGCTGAATTTCTAATAAGCTCTTAAAATCTAATTTTGGAAGCAGGAGTTTTTTCTCCTGCAGGGAATGGCTGATAGAAATGAGTAAGATTTCGGTTTGTCAAGTCTGCTCATTTCTCTGGCATTTAAGTCCTCAGTGAATCAGTAGGCTGGGGATAGAGCAGAATTTGTGCAAACTCTAATCCACTTTACCACTATTTTCTTTAGCTTTCTAGGGATACAAACCACTTCCAAGTTTAAACATGGCCCTGCCAATTCCAAGCTCCCCTGCTAAGGCTGGGGTATTTATGAGAATGAGAACTCCATTGCCTCATGCGTGCCTGTTGACTGGGAGACAGACTGGCCATCAAATAATTTCTGACAACCACTCTGCAGTAATAGTGAAGATCAGAAATTTGACTTACATAGCAAATTAATGTTTCATTAAGATTTAGGAACCATTCAGAAACTATTTTAAGTATGCATTCATAATTACACTTGCTGTAGCAACAGGAATTAGACTTCTGGCTGTTCTTAGCTCTAATTTCTCTTCCCTCAGGCTATAATTCATCACTATGCTAGCATGAAAAAGCACCAAGCCTCTCCTCTGACCAGCACTGAGCGTCTCCCCTGGCCAGTGATGGGTCTTGGAGACATGTGTCTGGGGACACAAACCAGTTAAGGACTGCTGATATGGACAATTTTCTGAAGGCTATTTGTGAATTCATTCATTATTAAAAGTGATAGTTTATTACAAGGAAAGCTGAGATTCCATGACCAAAGGGGAAGTCAGGTGGCTGGCTCCTTCCAGCACCTGTATATCTCCTTTGGTTATTAGAGCATAGGAAATCAGTGAAAGAAGTGTTGGAGTGAACCTCTGTAACTGTTATTCAAATCCAAATTCAAGAAAGGTACGGGAGGAAAGGAAAAGGAAAAGGAAAAGGAAAAGGAAAAGGAAAAGGAAAAGGAAAAGGAAAAGGAAAAGGAAAAGGAAAAGGAAAAGGAAAAGGGGCAAGGCTTCAAACTCTCCTCCTTTTTCCTCCTGCTTTTTCTTATATTTTGTAAAACTGTCCAGCACACATAGCAGGGTTCTGAGATTGCAGTCGTTGGGTTAAGGAGAGTGTGAGAATAGGATGAAGAATCTACAGGGCAGGTGAGGCCATTTTTCAATCTAAACTGGCAACTCATGGTGAGCTCTTAATTGTTCAGTATTAATGGAGAAATAGAGGATAAAGACCTGTATGCAAGAGGTACTGTTTGTGTTTCTAAAGGCACATCTCAAAAGGGATCACATTAGAGTAATACAGGGTAAACCTGACTAGAAAAGCCATGACCAGGGCATTACAGTCACTGAGAAACACATTAATTGGCACTGCTCATGTTGCCTCATGTCAGGAAAGAAGCTTACTCATGGCTTCACTGTGTGCAAGAGACAACCTGCACCAGACTGTGCTTGACTTAGAGTTTTGGATGGAAGATGTAGCCAAGCAGCAGAAAGCTGATGAAAAATGAACTTATGTGTAAGTTAGACTAAATACATTTTCTGCATTGATGAGAGTAATTACCTCTTACATAAAATTAGAAGGGAGTGGGAAGAGGGATTGCAACCCTGAAAAGAAAAATGCTGATTACAAAATATTTTCTCTTCCAAAATATTTCAGTTTGGTAATTGCAAGTTATCATTTTTTGGTACTTTACTATAATTAAAATTGACTTTTACAAGTGGAATAAGTATTTAAGAAGTAAAATGGAAACCTTTTCATCTGAAAATCCCAAAAGAGGTATTTGAATTTTTTAATATCTATTTTTAGAAACATGTGAACCAGAACAAGCAATTTTCCCCTTCTCAGTCTCAATAAATTTCTGTTTTAAGAATTTCTCCATTATTACAGGTACAGTGGAGAAGATAGACATCTGAAGACTTCAAATCCCCTCAAGGAAACATTATAAAAATCCATCTTGATAATAGGTACCTTCCCACAGGGAGAGAGAAAGCATATATAGGAGTCTCTTTGCTTCTTTCAGCACACTGCCTTTTTTAGGTCAATGTCAGATACTGGGCGTTGCCTTACGGTAAGTCTGTGCCTAGTGTGCCTCAAGAGCTAAGTGACTTTTTTAGACTCTTACTATATTTTTGTAGCCCTGAAAAAGTATGGGATCACTTCCTCCTTATTCCTGTGTTCCTTGTGCCAGCCAGACTCTCAGGGAAGTTTGTTGCCTTCCTGAGGTCCAGATTAACTTAAAACCATCTCGCTGCATCCAGCTCTCACATCCTCAGCACAGGAAAGACAGGGACCTCTTGGAGCAGGTCTGGAGGAGGGGCAGAAAAATAGGGCTTTCCTCTCCTATGAGAAAAGACTCAGAGAGTTGGGGTCACTCACCCTGGAGAAGAGAAAGCTTCAGAGATATCTTATTACAGCCTTTCATTAAATAAAGGGGGCTATAAGAAAGCCAGGGACAAGTTTTTTAGCAGGGCCTGTTGAGATAGTATAAAGTGCAATGGTTTAAACTAAAAGAGGGCAGATTTAGACTAGCTATAAGGAAATACGTTTTTATGATGAGGGTGGTGAAACACTGGCACAAGTTGCCCACAAAGGCGGTAGATGCCCCATTCCTGCCAACATTCTAGGCCACGTTGGACAAGGCTGTGGGCAACCTGGCATAGAAGACCTTTAAAAGATCCCTTTCAATCCAAAATATTCTATTTGGAGTAATGTAAAGGCTTGTGTTTGATTCTGTCTCCTGGTGGGACTAAAGAGTCTGATGTCTTCAGTCCACAGACAGTAGCTAGAGGGAAACTGTAGCAAAGACTCTTGGTGAGAAGAACCTGTTGGAGTACTGAAAAGTATTTTTTCACTTCATAAGTGAATTCCTTTTTTTTTTTTCCTTACCCTGGCCACTACCATCTGGAAGCAGGGCTGTGTCAGTTCCTAAGCTATGTTGCTCTGGCAGCTTCTAAAACAGTTTTATTGTCTGTTATACTGTCTCTACAAGATTCTGACTTTTTGATGCTTCTCAGAACCAAAGTTCCAAATCATCCAGGATTTCATTAATTTTAGCTTGTTGCAGCAGTGAAAGCAAAATGGTATTATTTTATTAGACTTCTAATATTATAGAAAGCTAAAGCACTGTGATGTTTTAATGATCCTAAAAGCTTCAAAGTTGCTGTTTCACATTACAATGGTCTTCCCCTCACTTCATCCTGAAAGTCAAACTACCTGTTTTACTTTTCACTTTGAAATAGAGCAATCACTGAGGGACACAAGCTGAAGATTTCTCTTAAAAGGAACTGATAGGGATATGAAATGAGGACAGAGGTATAAATATAAAATAGCTATTTTTCAGAATGTTCTAGACTTACAGCTTATATAGAAATGAAGCTGTGTGGCTACACAGGAAACCTCCCTACCTCCCTCCTCTTTCATGATCATACAGCTTTTTCCAGAATTTGGAAGTATTACTGATGAAACACTTTAAAATCTTAACTAAAATTGGAAATAACAAATGTGAGCAGTACTGGAAAAAAAAGAGTGGCAGAATATTTAGAGAGTTCAGAGACTTGTGAAATTAAAGGGCAGCTGAATGGAGTTTTCAGTACTGCAAGCTTGAACTTCATTTTAGGATCTTAAATTTCATTTTGATGCCTTAATCTTATTCTGGACATTGATATCTGAAAAAAGAAAGATTTATACTAAAACACTAAGCATAAAATTTAAACATTAAACACAAAATAGTGGGTAGCAAACAGATGCTATAAGAATGGCAGCACTAAATTTGGTAAATGGGGAAGGAACAGAAGTAACTATGATATCTTTATTTAAAATCAGTCCTGTCTGATTGATTAATGCATTTCTTAGGTGAGCTGAAAATAAGAAATGTATGCATCTAAAATACAAATTAATCATCACTGCACCACTGTTCTCTATACCGTATTAATTAATACCACATGACGGATGCAGATTTAATCACTCTGTCTCAAGGATTTGGGTACAGAAAGCTGTAGAGAAAAGCTGCATTTTACAAAATATATGAATGTTCTACAATCACTTAAATTGTTGAAAGATTCCATGAGATGCTTTTTCTGACAGATCTTGAGGAAAGTCTTCAGCAATAATTAGCAAAGTTTGTATGTGTAGTCGTTGATTTATTTCAATGCAGCCTTTTCAGTGGGCTTAATTAGGAGCTGTTAGCATTATGACTGGTAAGTTAAAAAGTACAGTGAGATACTTCATAAGATAAAAAGAGATCTCTGTCTAGATCTGTCAGAGCGACCCTTATTTGCTATAAAATTGATTTTATTCCAGAGTGTAACAGGGAAAATAAATCTTTTCAAAAAGTCACTTGAAAATCTTCAGGTTTTCCTATACCTTTCACAAAGAATCTGAATTCCATACCATTCCAAGTGTCTCCACCTATGAAAAATGCTACACACTGAAAGGACTCCTTCAAAATCCTTTTCTAGATCTGGGTGGTAGCTCAGTCTTTTTACCTTGCTCTCTTTCCAGTCTTATCCCCTACCCTGTACCTAGGTTTTTCATAGGAACAGGAGTTCTAGGTTAAGAGTCAATGATTTATCCTTTTTTATGGATTGCTTCATTTCTTCTTTTACATGCAACAAATCCATGACTATCTGTTACTGAGTAGCACAGTAACCATTTCTTGCCTCACAACATGTTTAGTTCCACTCCTCCTGCTTCAGCAAATCAATTTTGTATCACTTGAACTCAAATCCTGATTTCTATCTAAAAAGGATTTAGGAAACTTTGATCAAAGAAAACCTGTGATAGTGATGGACTTGCATTTAAATGTATTCATTCTCTCCATTTGTGCCTCTAGAAAATATCCTAAACAAAGGCATTCAACAATGAAAATTCCTAGTCTGTTTGTTCAAATATTTTTCCTGGTCTCTGTCTGGCTGAAAAAACTTCTCATTATACTACTGAGTAATGAGAGAGTCTTCAAAACAGATCTAAACTACCTTCTGAAGGTGGAGAGCAGCAATAAACTTCACTGAAGAGCTGAAAATGAGCCCCTAATGATTTGGAATATATTCTCCCATATTAGGCTCTGTCTTTATTTGCTGCCGCTGAATAGAGTCTGCAGCTGAAATGAAAAACAGGAATGTAAGAAAGAAAAGGACACATATGCAGAAATTTTGCATTATAGAGCAAGGAGTTATTAGCTTCTTTATCTGTTGTTTCAGTGATTGCATTTAGGATACAGTATTTAGCCCCAGACTGCCTAACACAAAGACCTGAAAGAACAAAGAGAATTAGGAAAAGATGAAAACTAAACATATAGAGAGACTGATTTAAAGATAATTATATGGCGAACATTGATGTTGTTTTATTGGAACAGTTTTATTATATATCAGTCACAGGAAAAAATACTCTAAAGAATATGCTGACAAGCCCTCCTTTTTCCCCATTTCTGACTTGACAAGTAGATCATGATTTTGTGGAATTAATTCACTATTCAAGCTTATTTCCAAGTTAAATATAATGGCTCATCCACAACTACTTATCTGTTAGGATTTGCTATTTGAAATTCCAGCTGTGCTGTTCAGATTTGATAGGCTACAGCAAACACATGGTGTGTGTTTGTTCCTAGGAGGATGCCTGTAACATCGCTGCTGGCAAGTTTGGCTATTAAAGTATTTTTGGAAAGCAGGCATAAAAGGGGGCAATAGCAGTGACAGAAGATTGCGTTCAGACATGCAGAGCATGTTATCAGGGATAGTTCTATTTCAGGAGCCCATCTTCAAGCAAAAATATCCCTTAGGTCAGGGAAGTGTCAGACAGCTGGCACACTCAGAACAGAAGGAGCTGAATGTTAACCTGCCAGTGGCAGAAAGGCCCAAATGGCCGTGATGGAAAGGGTACCAGGTACTGGTCACGGAGTTATCAGCCATATGGCAACTGAAACTGACAAGAGACAGTACTTGAGCAGCAACAACAGACACTCTGTTGAAGATTGCATGCAAGATGTTTTCCATTACCATCTGTATGGCTGATTACCTTTGTCAAGTGGGCAGTTTGCTTTATCTCACTCTTTGAGTGACCACCTTCACACCTCCCTAGGGAGGGGACCTCTGCTGACAACAGATTATTGAATATCACTGCATGACTGATAAGAACTGTAACATCCCATTGTGAGATGCTCCGCCCAGAGGAAGGAGCCAAGCACTGCTACCCAGATATACTCTGCGATTCTGAAACTCTAGCACGGCTTTTCTCCACGAGATTCCCCAGCGGAACAGCAGCTGCCTTTTCCTCCACTGGATCTCCAGAGGAAGACTATATCCTTCTCTACAGATCCTACTTGCTCCAACAGAACCACACCTGATACTTCAGAGGACTGCAGCCACATTTTCAATCGGACTGCCACCAACACCCTGACCAACAGGGTGTCAGGTTGGGTTCTGACTCTGTCAGTGTTGTTCTAGTGGACTGCATTGTTTTTTGGGTTTTTTTTTTCTTCCCTATTAAAGAACTGCTATTTCCTGTTCCCATATTTTTGCCTGAGAGCCCCTTAATTTAAAATTATAGCAATTCGGAGGGGTGGGGAGAGTTTACATTCTCCATTTCAGGGGAGGCTCCTGCCTTCCTTAGCAGACTCCTGTCTTTCCAAACCAAGACACACTCCAAGGGTTGGGACAGCGACTCCTTTACAGACTACAAATAAAAAGTTAAATTAAGCAAAGCAAAACTAAATAGGACAGGAAGAGTGTAAAAACTTGCTATTTACAGGGCTAAGGAATTAGCATAAGGAATGGTGTCAGTGCCATCACTTTAGAAACTCAGAGGGGACACACATATTGCAAGGAAATACCCCTTTTTATTAATTGTGAGATGGATGGGCAAGAGATAATGAAGTATTTGTGTACCAGATTTGCATTCAAGTACTCAGAAGAATCAATACTTACAGATTTTGTTTTTAGGCATCTTCTCTATTCTTGTTACAGAGAGAGAGTGAAATTTGCATGCAGAGAGTGTGTTTAAATAACTTGCAGCTCATTTCCATTTAGAATGTCTGTTTAAATACCAATTTGACCTCTGGCTGTCTTTGGTGTTGGATAATATGTGTAAAATGGTCACCAAAAATTGTGTGAATGCACAAGTTGAAAGGAACATATTGAATTTCCTTAGTTTTTTTTACCTGATTGTTTTGTTTTCTCCTTCAGGATGTCAAAGGGAGAGAAGATACCGGGAGCAAATCAATAAGGCAGAGAAGAATCAGGATATTTGCCACAGAAGATGAGGGAAAGGAAAGCTTGGTGACTTATTTCATCGTGTAAAATATGCACTTTCTGATCACCCTCCTGGAACCAAGATTGCAATACTCTATTTGGTGCTCAGATATCATGCTAAAGAAGTAAATACAGTCTTAAGTAGCTCAGATCTAAATGAAGTTTTGTACAAAAACTGAAGGTTTACTCTCACAGAAAGTGATGTGCTGTTTCTTCTATCATTATTTATAATAAAGATTTCTTTAATGCAGATTTCCTCTGAAATACTGGAAACCAGAACATAACAGGAGGAATTGAGAAGTGACTATGTCCACAAATAGCAAATGAAATTATGTGGGCCATGCAACTGATGAAGAGTAAATAATTTTTTTGTTTCTTTTGGTTCATTTGGGGATCTCTTAATTATTTTTTTTACATTCTCCTGCCTTTTTTTTTTATATTCTCCTTTCTTTCTAGAGGAATTTCTTTAAATTCCTCTAGCTTTGAGGGTTTTTTATGCAAGGCACATATCAAAGATGTATTCATAACTATCTTGCAGTATAATGGTAGACATGTAAGACTGTCTCTGTCCCACCCAGTGTTACATACAGTATTGTGTAACACAGAAATACTTGTGTTAAGGTTCCAAATATTTCAAATGCAGTGCAGAACTCTCAGTCTTCACAATATCCCATTTAAAGTTTAGTTGAGACATAAAGGTTTTTTGCCCACAGGAATCAACACCTTCATTTAAAAGTAGAACTAAATTGCAAATTTTCCTATGTGAGGCAAATCATTAACCTTTGCCAAATCATTACCTCAAGAGATAATTAACAGAGATATTGCAGGAAATGTAACTAATAAAAAAAGCTCTCAAAAATTAGTATGAAGAACAAATGTGGTCTGCCTTCCAGCTAAGGGACTACTAGTGTCCCTGGAGAAACTAAGTTTCTACGGACTTAAAAGAAGGTCAGGTGAAGCAAAAGAGGATTATTCTAATGTACTAAACCCCCAAGTACTGGTCATCTTAAACTCAGCAGTGGTTCTAGAGCGGAAATTTTATCTTAATATCAAATAAATTCTAGTTTACCTTAATTAGACTATAATTCAATTAAAAATAATAAAACTTTTCACTGATTATTCAGTAACTAACCTGAATTTGCCTAGTTACATAAGAAAGTTAAAGGCTTAACACAGGAAGCCAATGCCCCTGCCTTGTCTATTGACTTCATTGTTCACTTCTGATTTTCTCTTTTATTGGTCTATTAATATGTACATAAATACTGAATTAATTTACAGGAGTATTGTGAAGATAAATACATGCTAGTAGAGTCTACCAGGTATAGCACAGCTTATGCAACAGCGCATAATGTATTCCTGCACTTTACTGCAACAGTGAAATGTATTCCTATGTTCTGCCTTTTGTATTGTTGGGCCTTTTCACTGGTAAATCTAAAAAATACATGGAAATGACAGCTCTACTACCAAACCCCTCTTGCTAACAGAAGGCAGTGCCCATGAAGTCACAGCATTATTGAATCTGGTAAAAAAACATTTATGTAATCAATAACTGCAGATCTTTCAAGCTCTTTAAATTGGGCCAAGTAGTTTTCTGTGAGTGGTTTAGTATTTGCTATAGCTACAAATGAGGAAATTTGAATTTGGGGTTATTCACACGCTCAAGGGGTTAAGCTGGGACTTACAGGACTGCTGACTCTAATTCTTCTGATAAGCTTCATGAGGTCTTTATTCCCACACTGGATAAATACTTACATACTTCTGGATCAAAGACTTGCATTAACAAATTTAACATTAATTTTCTTCTAAAGCTTTTACATGTAATGGGTTTTGCATGTAATACCCCAGTTCCTTCATGACATGAATCTTTAGGATATTCCCTGAAAGCCTTGCATGTAGGTGAGCATGTGAAAAGTGAGTGCGTTCAAAAACTGACTGAATGCTGGCAGGCAATCCCTATGGTATTTTGCTGTTGTGCATACGGTAGAAAAAGATATATTCAGGAAAAGAATAGGGCAGAATAAAACCAAAGGAAGTATCAAATGCTGGAGAGTCACATTGATGGATTGAAACAGAATGGCCTGAACTTAGAATAAAAACTTAATGATCAAATAGGAGACACATAATTATACTGAACTCCACAGCTAGAGCAAAACAACTAAAGTAAATTTAAAAATCCAGGAGACTTGTCCTGAAAAATTTTAGCTGATGTAACTTCTAGAAGTGGCTTCATAACACATTGAATTTGCAAGTGTTATGAACAATTTCTAGCCTCTCCCAATTTCAGGCCCTTATTTATTTGCCAAATTATTTCATTTTACTCTCAGAATTTGATTCAATGCTACATCAACAGGTAATACCTAATTAAGAGTGCAATCAATGTCAATATTGAAATGAATAAACTCATTAATGATAAAGAGCATCTAATGGTATGAATATGGAATTAGGATGGAAATTGAGACATTCAGTAGGATTTAAGAGATTATAATAATAGGAAAACAAGGCTGAAAGGAAGCTCCAGGGGCCAGATATTCCATCCACTATAACAGGAAGAATCTTGTCCTTGTCACTGTTTGGCCTCCATTGAAAAGACAGTTTTCCGACACCACAGAATTTCTTAAGAATTTTAAAATTAAATTTGTAATTCCATATTGTCCTGAAGATCTTCAAAATTTTTTAAGAAATAAAAACTAAGATTCTCTGAGCTGATAAAGATATAATTTTAGCCATTTGTTCATATTTTGTTTAATGATTAATTTTTAACCACTCTCCACCAAGTTGTCCTGTTTAGCTCTGGTTAATTCCCTCATTACTAAGCCATGACACTGAAGGTGTTTGTCTCTTCTTATAGCTTTTCCACAGTGTCAAACATCTCCAATACAATAATATATAAAATAAACTGATGCTTTAGGAAATCACTAAGTTTCAAAATGAATTAACCTTTTGGCCAGAAACAAGTAGTAATGACGCTTGAACATGGTTTCCTTTTTCCTGTTGCCCACAAAATTCACTCTGTACTCCAGAACAATTTTCCAAATCTAACTGTTATCCAGCCATCTAAGCTACTAAGTGAAAATACATGTTTTTATCAAAGAACATTTCTCTGGTTCTAATGTTTCATCAAAAGCACCTTGAATTTCATTGCATCTGTGTTAAATGTTATCAAACTTGAAATATGTCTTCCCCAAATCATCAGAATCACTATCATCCCAGAGAAAGAGCCTCCCTGAGTTTTTTAATTCAGAGCCTTTTGGTGATACTTTTCTATATAATCTGTGTAGGTATATATTTTACTGTTGCATTGTATTTTTCTATTTTTACAGAAAATGTCCATTTTTAAGTTTTAAGATACACAGAACTGTCTATCCATTCTAACTAATCAGACCAGCTCTGAGCTAATGTTCTCAGGAATAAACAACCAAAGTAAGGTGAAAGTTATTCTCTCTATATGGAAGAAGGTAGTGCAATCTTCTGCAAAACAACTGTGAAATGACCACACAAAATGTTAAGAATCAAAAATAAATAAGACCACAGACAGGGCTATGTTGGAAGTAAACAGAATCAGAGAATCATCAAATAGAATATTCTGAAGACAGAAGTGCACTTGTGCAGAGAAATGCACAATGTACACACCAACCTAAAGACAAACTCTACCCACCAAACCCATGTTCTATCAAATAGAATACTTTGAAGAAATTTCTTGTTAGGTAGACAGAATCATACCATAAGCCCTATACAGTCTGCTCCAGGAAGATGTGTAGAAAGTCAAACTATAAACTCTCCTGGATGGAGGTCATAACATGAATCCCTTCTTCAAATTCTCTTTTCTGCTCTTCAATTCTGTCTTCCTTTTCAGAACACTCAGAAAGAAATTTCTGTACATCCCCACACATCAAACAGTGTCAGACTGTGCCTAAGCAAGAAATGCAAGATCCTACAACGCTTTTCTCATATCCATAACAAAGTATATTCACCTTTTCCCCATTTCATAGGACACTCAAACTGTAACCCACTTCCTTCAGTACATTACATACCATGATAGAAGCTCTACAGATTAAATGAAACAACTGCTTATACAGCAGAATAAACTTTCTGAGAGCAATAAATCAGAATTAGCCATTTACAAGGAGGGTAACACTCTTCTCAAATCAATCAATCATCTCATCCAGCCTCTCAATCCCTGATCTTTCTATGCAGAGTGGCAACAGAAATGCGCAAAACACCCTCAAAAGACAAGACCAGGAATGGAAATCCATGACTACTAGTATACGTGTGCCTTGGTTTTCAATCACAGGCTTAAGCCACCTACCTGGGTCCATGTCCAGCAGGTGATGCTGTACATGCTGATGGAAGAACTGGGCTCATTCCATCCTGATATTAGAGTGACAAGGTATCATGTTTATCATCTACAACAAAGGCAAGATTTGTTCCTAAATTGACTGACATAACATTCCTAAACTGACTGACCTGGAGGGCTTTCAGTGCCCAAGATTTTCAGTGAGCAGCAAGGATCAGATGCTGCGCAAGGAGAGGTGAGCCAGCAGTCACGTGTGATAATGAAGTCTGTGGCAACAATGTCCTGAACACCAAGAGGGCAGGATGCAGAGCAGGGATTTCAGTTCTGAAGAGACAATGATCAAGAGTGATCAGGGTCAGACACAGCGCAGTGACCACCGTGCAGCAGCCAGGCAGACCCAAGGCCAAGCCAGGAAGCCAAGCCAGCAGGTCCAGGTCAGACTTGCAGAGGTGGAAGATTAGGCAGAGTCATAGCTGCTACACAGATCTGGTGTGGCATGGGCAGAGGCAGCACTAAACTCTCAGCTAAAAGCTCCCAAGAGAAAAATATGGCAGCCCTCACTTCCAGGTCTATTTGCAACAGCTCTGAGAAGGCACATTCACCAGCTGAACTCCTAGAAGGGACAGTCTCCAGGACCTAACAGTCTGAACATAATCAATGGCTTTCTAAACCATAAACATCTATTGGTAACCATTTCTATGAGCTGGAGGAATGTCAAAGAATGGAGAACTGCAACTAAAATCTCAATAACCAGAAAGGAAATTTTTGACCAAGAAGTCTCAGACAGCCTCACTGAAAAACTATAACACTATGATATAAAGATTTTTGAACAGAAATATGGAGTTGTTTTGAGAAGACAGAATTTATTACACAAAATTTCTGCTTCCTCCAAGTTTTACTAGGTTGGTTGCCTAAGGGCAAATGAATTACTGTAATATAATTGGACTTTTTGTCAGCGTTTGATTTAGCACTGCAAGAAATTTGTTTTAATGTAAGATTTTCTAAATCTCCCTTTCAGAAGTAAACTTAATATTGTAAAGCCTTGCACATGCACTTAAATAATATTAAAGAAATATATATGAGTAAAATTTTTTACTCCAAGATAGATGGGTTTTCCTTTGATACTTTTTAGAGAAAGAAATGCAAAAATGTGAAGAAGACAACTACATGATGCACTTCAACTAAAGTTACTTGGTTAAAAATTTTAAAATATATATTTTGTCTCTCTTTTTTGAAAGATTATGTATTTTCTTTTTTCACTTTCATTTATTTCACTTTTTTTCAGATGGATATATCATATAGTCACCTCACTGTCACTTCCTTATTTTTAAGACAGTCTGGCAAGTGCTCATCACAGGCGTGCAATAGAGGCATTCGTTTTCACAGCACCCCTTTGAGACATTCAGTCTGTAGCCATGCACAGTACAATATCATTTTTTACCACTCAGGGAGGCTAGAATTCAAGCTAATAAGACCAGTTGCAGTAAATATTTTGCAGTAAACACATTTTCAGTGTAGCAGTATATAGAGATCACTGTGGAGTGAGAAGGATGCAAATAAAAAGCCATCCTCATTCAATCAATTAATGAGGTCATGAGGGAGAGTTAAGCTGTGCCTCACTAGCAGTCCACCTAGTTCAATATCCTGCTTCTGGAAAGACACCACATGTGGTACTTCAAAAGAATAAAAGGCTATTTACAGAGCCCATATTATGTGACAGAAGACTTTTCTGACCTGTTTAAACAACATACTTACAGATGGATGCTGATCTCAGCATGAGTAGAGGGCAAGGTTCAAAATGCTTCAGGAGTTGCTTGTTCCAACTGAAATACATTGTTCTACTGTCTGTTTTGGGGGGCTTTTTTACCATTTTCAAATACTCATGAGCTCATATAATGAGGCATTGCAGCAAATGACTGCAGCTCCTACTGGAAAAAGCAGTGAGTGTCAGCAACCAGAAAGCCTTAGAGGCTCATCACTCTTCTCTGCTTTCAGCCATATTGGTCTGGCACACAAATTAGCACACTCCAAACTGCAAGCTTGGTCTTGTCAACATATCAAACTGGAGTGCTAATCATTAATATCTTATTCTGAGACAATATTGACAGCTGCTTTGCTTTATTACCAATGCCATCTGTGCCCAGCAACCCACATTCTCCTTTCTACTACTTCTTAGCTTGCACTCCAAATGCTTTTCAGGCTGCAAGAAGCAGAATGGAAATAACAGCTTGCACTTCTTAAGAAATATCACCAGCCAACTCAGGGGGCCCAAAAGATAAGGAATAATATGATTGTAGCCTACTGAGTTTTCATCGTAAGCCAGATTTATGAATAACATGCTCACAGATGCCTTTTCCTACTAGTGATCACTTCCACTGTTTCTGAAAACCAATATTACGCTCTTGATGTTCAACTGGTCTTTTTCTATTCTGAGTAGTACTAAAGCCTCAGTGAGATTGATTAGAAGATAACAGTATCTGAGGCATTCTTGAGTCTCCTTATTACAGTCATAATACTATTGCTTTTGTCACAAACTTCTCTTAGCATCCGAAGACTAAATAAATGTTATAAAAAAGCAGCTCCCTGTCTTCTGCTGGGCCACTTGAAGATTTTTCATTTGTGAGTTCCCAAGATACTTGCACTTCAGTACAGAATTAAGACCTTTCCTTTCTAACCAAAGTGCATTCCTGTGAACAAATGGAAAAATTTAGATTTCAGAGGTAAATCTAGCTTAAGTCATCAAAGGCAATCCAGTTTTAAACAGACACCTACCAAAATTATTTACAAACTTGTAAAGAAAAAGAACTGGGAGTGTTTGTTCAAGCCCTTTTTGTGGATCAGCTCAACTGGGGTGAAAATGCTAAAATAAAATGTATAGACAGATATTTGATTGTTCTGTAGTAACAATTTGGAAAAAGAAGGGAAAACCAAAGATTTTCAAAAGACCCACATATAAACTTTCAAGTGTGGATGGCTTTTAAAGTACATGTGCTTTTGATTTTTCTATAGTGCTGTTTTGGGCAGAGGTGGAACAAGCACAGAGGTCTACCATTTTCTTTAGACAAACTGTCTTTTGTCTAAGTGAATTTTATAATTTGAAATTCTTAACTCAGAGAAAAGAAAAATATAAACTGTGCTTTTTTCACATGTATGTATGTATGTAAATGTAAAAATTCAAGTGCAAACTCAGTTCAAAGCAGAAAGGTCTGGAACAGATGGCTGAAAGTCTTTGGAATGTCAGTTGAAAAGAGCCTGTCAGTGGCAGACAATGATACCTTCACTGAAAAATAAAGGAAAAATTCTGCAACAAAGAAGGAGTTTAGGTAACTTGTTAAGAGCACTTGCCAGGAAAAGAGGCAAGTGCTTCCTGGGTGCAGAAGGTACATTTTTTATTATCTGAGGAAGGTACTGGGAATTCAGAAAGCTTGTCTGCTCTTACCAACCTGTCACTGATCTAATAAAATACCCTATCTCTGAAGAGCTCACCTCTATTAGATCTCTAGAAACCATAGGTCCAGCAGCCTCACGCTACCTGCAAGAGTCACAAGTCAGCAAGAAGAAAGGGGCTTCAGAAGGTTGATTAGAGGCTGTCATTTCATGGTAAGGGTTTTGCAGGCCTCTGGTGACTGGGCTGAAAAAAATGAACAATAATTACTGAAAATTCAGTGTATGTCATTACCTCACACACGACTTGCCAGAACTGATAACATGCTGACAAACCCAACACAACACTTTTTTAGCTTGAATAGTGGAGGTTGGCATCCGTGGTGTGCAGGGCTCAGTGAATGACCGCAATCCCCGTAAGGACATTGCTCATTGTGCTTCCTCAGCACACTTGACCCCTGACTGCTACCATTAGTGGTCAGCAGAAAGAAAACTGATCACAGTGACCCTGCCTCCTGTGGTATCACAGAACTGACCTCAATAGAAACAGAATCTGCTAGAGGATTGTAATGCTTTCAAAAAGGGATGGTGTGGCTCTACCCATCTGTAACAGGACTAAACCCTACAAAATCACCGTCTATCTCGTGTTACCCAGGCTCTCAGGATCACAATAGGGGATGTGATGAAGAGGGAGCACACAAGAGGAAACCAACCTATCTGATGGGAGCTAATAGCCTATCAGGGCACAAAGCACACTCAGGAGCTACTCCTCTCCAGCCCTAATCTGGGATGCCACAGGAGACTGCAGCAGCAGGGGAACAGTGTGAGACTGGCAGGTCCACTTTGAAAAAGGAGTAGAAGAAAGGCTCTTTTTCACTTAGTCATTACTCTGTCTGTCACACTGACACTGCTCCCTTAGATCATGTTTTCAATACCACACACACAGTCATAAATGGTTCCTGTTAATTTTAGAGGTTAAATCCAGGGAGCATTTGATGTTATCTCTCAATTCTCCATCCCTTTTAGCAATTCACAGCATTAAAAATATTTCAAACCAGCTTTCTTTCTCCAGCAAGTAAAAGAATGAAAACAAATTTAATAGAATATTTCAAAAATACTGAGAACACTCAGGTATAAGGACTGAAAAATCCATCATTATGTAGAATTCTAATTAAGAGGGTGATTAACATATTAATAACCAGATAGAAACCTTAAGGATAAGGGTTTTGTTATTATTGTTATCATTGCTTTGATCTATTCTATATACAGGAAACTTTATTTATAAATTCTCTGATGTACATACATTTAGTTACATTTTGACTAAGTTATCCCTTTATTTCATCACAGAAATCTCATTTGCAGCCTCAGGTTGACAATTATCCTCTCCCTTCAGGCACAATTTTAATGTCAAAATAAAAGGCTGTATCCATGGTCTTTAGGACTTCAAATGTGTCTTTGGAAATTATATCATATGCCGTGTATGGAAAAGAGAGTGTTAACTGCATCTGTATCTAGTCTAACCCAAATAGCGTGTTAAGGATGTGTTTATTGAACTTGAAACTTGCCAAAGCAGACTGGCATAAGGTCCTACACCAGGTGTCAGATAGAGCAAGCTGAACTGCAGAGAGAGAAAAGGTATTTTCTTTTTCTTTTCATTTTAGGTAAAAACACAAATCTCCTTGACCCAATTAGATTTTTACTTCAGAAACAGCAACTGAAAGATTTTCCAGGTTTTGCTGGAGAACATTTGAGGAGGCAGTGAAAGTCAGTCTGTGTTGGTTAACAAATACTGGATCAAATATTGACTGAATAATCTCCAAGTCACTAAGAGGGATCTCTTCCCTATACAGATGTGTTCCTTAACGTATAGAAAATGTGAGTGTAGGCAAATTGACTTAATACCAATAAATGTTAAACCTGAAGGTATCAAACCTGACCTGTTCCAGGGAGCTCCCCAAACCTGACATTTTGCATTTCTACTGTCTTTGAGGCTGCTTAAACCTGTATTCAGAGAGCTTAGAAATTCTGCCTATCATTTTAGAAGCTGATGCTGATTCTTCTAGTAAAGGACCCAATGCCATCTGGCCTGCTGGTAATCAGCCATGTAATACCTCTCTGAGAGCAAATGGATGTGATGGAAGCTGCTCATCTACGCAGAGGCTGGAGGTGATGTGAACAACATTCAAGTACATCCTGGGGTGGTGTGCCCTGGGAATTTGCTCTGGCTTGCTCAAGAAGCAGCCCTGACAGCATACCCAGCAACAAATTCAGCCACAAATTATATGGGTCATTACTCTAATATGGATGTGTGCTTGGTCTTAGGGACAGAAAAGTGCCAGTGCGGTGACTACTCTGAGAGGCTGAATCCTCTCATTCTTTCAGCAGTTTTGGACTTGCTGAAATCTCCTGGGCTGTGTCATGTAGTAAATGAAATTATAATAATGATAGAAAATAGGTCCAAAAAAGATACCTAATTCAAAGCAGAAGTAACTAGTTTCCAGTCCTATAGATTTCACAGTCATTTTTCCATTGCTTTGCTTTCCATTTTTCTTACAAATAGAAAGCCTCTCCTACTGCCTAAATTCCTTGCCCTTTCTCACCATAAATGCTAGTCATTAGATGACTATTTTAAAAATTCTAAGTATTTTTAATTTTCCCAAGTAGACTTTCTCTCTGACTAGAACTTTTTGGTCAAGTGACTGAACAGGGCTGGAAAGGGTAAATCCACTCCACATTTAAGAGCACTAGACAGATCTCATGAGGAGTGGAGCAAGGTGAATAACCAAGGATTAATTACCACACTGTTTTTGTCTAAGTTGTAATATAGTTTTCTGTGGAACCCTACTGATTACAGCCATAGCATAAAAGTCCTCCTTACATCATATGCAGTTTTATTACATGCAAGAATGGCAATGGCTTGCTGTTTGTTCCAGCTTGCCAGTGCACCTACAGTTTGTAACTCTTCATGTAAAGGCTCTGAAATTCCTGGTCTAAAAAGTGTTTTACAACCATCTCTCCCTTAGTCTGTGCCACTAATGGGTCTATCACAGAACTGCCACCAAAAAAGAAACCTAATGCAAATGTTCATATGTAACTCCATCAAACTTTGCTACCATTTGATTACTCTTTGGTGGTGAAATCACTGGGCATTGCTGAGGCTGGAGACATTGAAGCAGAAAACACAGGCATATCTAAGTGCAGGTACAAAACACCTGAGCTATTTCCAAGCACATATCCACCTGCAGAAGCTGACCAATTATCTGTACTAAGACTATGATAAAAGAAAACAACAACAAACAAACAAAAACAAAAAAAAATAAACCTATGCCTATCATGAAAGTAAATCATTCCCAAACAAAATTTAAATGTTACTGTTACTCTGCTTCAAAGTCAAAGGAATCATATTAAATGGTTTTTATTTAGAAACAGAAGCTGTACACAGGCATCTGGGAAAATGACTACATGGAAGCATAGTGGCCTTTCTGGTCAGAATGCCAAGTCTTCCATAATCAGCAGAGTTAAGGGCTCTCAGTGCTTAAAAGATTGGGATCTAATTGCTGCAAATGTAGTTAATGCCAAGGGAGAAAGACAGGCATCAAGATTTGGGCCTCTGCCCCAAAAGAGAAGTGCAAATAGCATCCATAATCATTAGACAGTTGTCAAGAGAGTGCTGAGAACTGGGCTGTACAGAAGCCTGCCTGAAAATTTGATGAACTAAAAAAATTAATGAGCTTTGGGTTCAAAAGGTTTCCTTTGATGTGCATCAAGCATTTTCATGAAATACAAGTAACTACACAAATGTGCTATTTAGCAATAATGGGTCATATCAGAGCTGGATATCCCTTGATCTCCTGTTGAGATGACAGCATGCCCCACACACTCCTGCCAACACAAAACAAGTGTTAGCAGATTTACTCTTAATGAGCTCATCACACCAAAGTACCAGTTAAAGGGAGTAGGTCACAGATTATGTTTGTTTGGTTGTCCTGATGTGTCTTGTTAATTCCACACACAAATATGGTGTCGGGGAAGGAAGTGCGCCCAGTCCATAGTGCCTGACTATCTTCTGCACTGACACCTATGAGCTTTCTGTGTGCCTGAACCTGGGGTAAATTGGCACAATCCTTCATTCCCTACTCCTCCAACCCTCCAAAGAACCCATACCTACCTACCTACCTTTAGTTTTAATTCCTTTCTGCACAACAGAACATCCTTCACATGAAAAGTAGGGTACTTGCCAGAGGAAGACCTTAAAGACCCAGAAGCTCTGCTGCATCTCTGTATTTTGTTGTGCATGGGAACAAGGTTTACTGTTTAATCCAGGACTTCATTTCTCTGTAGGGACATGCTTAAGGTTTGATGTGTAGTCTTGATCCCTTTCTCCTGCATAGGAAGAGTGTCCAGTCCTGTATTCATGAGTTAAGGCATAGGTTAAGATTAAATACCTTCACATAAAAAAATTACATACCAGTATGATAATTTTCTTGAAAAGTATCATCTTTCCTGCTATTCTCCTAACAACAATCTCACTTTAAATATTTTCTGTGCTGGATTTCATAGGAGAAGCAGTTTGTGATAATGTTGTATGAACATTTAACAGCCAACAATATTTTCACAGAAATCAATCTTGTGTCATAGCCCATTAGATACTTCAAGGCAATGCAACATTTGAAACTACAAAAGCTTCAGGAAGGCGTATAAATTACACAATAGACTCTTATCCTTGTCAGGATCTGCTTCAAACTTTGATGGTGGGGAAAGCTAAAAGGGCTCCTAATTCTTCTTTTCAATTCTGTTGATAGAGCTGTCTTGGAAACAACAGCACAAACTGAGTTTTGGAGTAATTCATCTTAAAAATAAACCTTTCTCCTTTTTATGGTAAAGAGGGGCTGAATCCAGAACACAGTGGTGTAACACCATGAGTAGCTGTACTGGCCCAGAAAAGGGACAAGAGTGTTGCATGAGAGCACCAACAAGAGAGCAAGAACTCCTTAAGCCACTTTGAGTGTTTGTAGTTGGTGCCTTGTTACTTAACAGCTATGCAAAACCTAGTCCTATCAATGACTAGCTCTTGCAATTCAAAGCACATTTTGGTCAGTAATCAGGTTCCCTGATTTCCCACAGGTTTGTTCCCTGTGATTCTAAATGTATACAGTGATTTTTCATCAACTAGGACTAAATTATACTCCACAAGAAGCAATTATTTGGAATGCAGATAAAACATAAGAAAATGCTACATAATAATGGTGTCAAAGCTGGCTTCCTTTTGAAAGCAAGGGAGTAAAGGCAGGAAGAATTTGGCATTACTGGTAAATGATCCACTTCCAGAGCAAAAGCATTTCATTGATAGAAGGAATCAAAACACAATAGCACACTGGTGGAGCAGGTTATGATGGCTACACAAGTCAGAGTTCAGGAACAGTAAGAGCAGAACAAAAAGAATAAAAGTAGCATGAAAGCTCTTAAGACAAAAAGCATAAACTCTTTCATCTGGAATTATAAGTTGTACACAAAAGATGTTTTGAGAATAATATTTGTATAACAAGAAAGCTGTAGAAGCAATAACACTTGTCAAGTGTTGCCTCTGCTTCAAATATGATGTTTGAATCCAAAGTGTGTATACACCACCTTCACTTTAGACGTTGCATGAGACTTCATTAGCCAGATCCATCATTTTCATCATGGCTATTATTCCAACTACTTTTCTACTTTCCTTCCCCAGAGCTGATTGGCTCAGCTCACAAAAGGCATCTTTGGCAGCCCCCCATCTGGTCTCACCAAAAATCTTTTGCACTGCCGCTTCAGACACCATGGCTCATGCCCTGTCATTACCTCACCCCTTTCCAGATGTCTTAGTTCTTCTTCATTTATATCTTACTTAATTCCAGGGTCTGGATTAAACAAAAGCATTCACTGTTTCTTTCCCCTCTGTATATTTAACCAATATACACATGACTGCAGTACAAACACAGAGGTCAAGTTTGTGTTTATCAAATAACTCTGACAAAACTTGAGGTGTTTGGTCTGTCCTTACACATAAATGAAAGAGAATTGGGCCAGCTTGGGAGTGAAAACTGAGCATTAAAGATAATTGAAAAATACAGGTCCTGTAATTCATTTAATATTCCAGCATCCCCAATTGTCTCATATTACATCAATTTTGATGTGTTTCTTTAAGGCAGCAACACTTAGAAGTATTTTTACAAGCATACTTCCTCCTTAGCTTTTGCGTACTTGTTACCTAAATTAATATCCAAGTAATTAATCCTACACTCAAAGTCTTAGGCATCCTTGCTGTCTTTTATCTGTAAACACATCTTCTGATCATCTCCTTTCTCTAATTGCTCTAAGGATCTCAGGGGAGACAACATCCACCTCCTTTCAGTGCCCTTCCCAAACTGTGTCAGAAGTTATGGTGTTTCTCTTACAGACTCAGACCTCTCCAGAACACACCATCCTTTCTGGTTTACTTTGTCTGTGGCTTTTGGCAGCTCCTGTATGCTATTCAGTCCCTTGATGTTTTGTAAGCTTGCCTGTGATGCTATATGAATTCTGTATATCTCCTAGAAAAAAATAACCACTTAATTCTGTAGCTTTGTGCTATATGCTTCAAGAATTTGTCTGGAATAGATTCCCATTGTACTTTGAAATCCCTGACATTTATAAAGTATCAACTTGAATGCAGAGTACAAGAACTTAAGCACAAGAAAAAAATACCTATATGAGAAAAGATCAGGATTCTGGACTGGAATTTGAAAGATCTGGGATTACTTCTTGGTTCAAAAATTCTGTGTGTGATCACCAGTTACAGCTGTATCATTATAAAACAGCAGTCTCTAAAGGGATAATGAAGTTCTGCCTTCACTCATCCTCTCTTCAAACCATCGCCTTGGAGATGAATTGGAGAGACTCTGTGTGCCCCAGGGTGTTAATGTATTGGCAGGATATTTGAACACCCAGATGTTTGAACACATTATTCCTGTGTGCTTCAGAAAGTACAGCTTAGATCTATATTTAGTCTCCAAATTTGTAATCTGTACTTGCAGCACTTTAGAAGTTCCTTGACCCAGTGGTGTAGGTATAACGTTATCTTTTTTACTTCGTTCCCTTGCCTTCAACATCACTTTTTCATCTGCTTAGAACCACAACTACTGAGATTATACCTTTACTGTGTAAAAATTCTTAATAAGAGAATATTTAGGGTATACATGCAAATAACACTAATTATGGCTTTGAAAAATCTTCAAACAAATGCCTTATATTCTGCACAAATTCAATGACTAGTTCCAGCATGTAGCTGATTTTCACTTCTTAATATTTTCAGTACAAATTTACAGCCTCTTATGTCAAGCAGCCTTTTTGTTATATACCTCACCTCTGTTTAAACATAAGTATCAGGAAAAGTTTCATTCTTTAAATTATTTTAGAACTAGAGAAGTCTGATCCCAAAATGTTTTCAATTCACCTTACCTTCAGAAGCCACTGTGCAGTGTGCTGTTCAAACTCACTAAACATCCTTAGACCTGTGTTGACACCAAAAGGATCAATTAAAGCCTAAGCAGAGATTTTCAATAAATGAGGACTCATCTGAGCAGACCCCATGACACCCACACAGCAGGAGACACTGAACTAATAAACCTGCATTAATGATCTTTTGGTAGTATTAGCATTTACGTTAGTATTTAAAAAAGTAAAATCGGAGTCTCCTTATCCCTTTGTTTTTTATTTTAACTGGAGAATGGGGTTGAGAAATATACACTAAACAAGGCACTTGGGGCACATCACAGGGTCCACAAGCATTTGGTGATCAGGACATCCCACATCTGCCTTAGGGGACTTCCTCTGGCTACCCATCAGACAGTCCAGCACAATGTGCCCTGGTACCAAGGACACAGAGTTAAAGCAAGCAGCAGAATCTGAGTTCCTGGAATTCATTTTACTAATCAACTTAATCAATTTAAATGGATTAATTTAATTAATTGATTGTTTTAATTAATTTAAATGTCATTAATCACTTTACTTCATTTCTCCAATGACAGAATTGCAGCAAGAGCCAAAGAAGCACAAAGCAAACAAGCAATGTGGAAATTCAAGTCAAATGCAAGGCAGTTAAAGCTAAATTAATGGTGTAAACACAGCACATTAGTGTACTGCAAGGTCACAGCTGCTCAGGCAGATGAGGACTGCAGCCACCTTAGCTTTTCAACATTTGATCAGGGATTAGTATTCTGAGGGGATGAGAACCTGCCTCCTCTTGGCTGCTATGAGACTCATGTTATGACTGAATTTAACCAATAAATTCAGAAGAAATGCACATTCCAGCAGTGACTACACCTTTGCCCTGGAAGGTAAGAAGTGATATTTATGAAGGACAGTTAGTGGTCCGTCCTGTCCCTGTCTGGCCTCCCTGGAGCATTCCCACATCCCTGCCATCCCCGAGCCGTGTCCAAGCCCCTCCTCGCTGGGTCTGATCATGATTTGCTACAACTTGACCCTGGACCTGTAACCTAACCATAGACTTCCCTGATTGCTGAGACTCTGAGCTGACTCTGGCTGCATCTCCAGCCAGTCCTCTGCCTGATGCCTTGTGCAGTGCCTCAGCTGGACCAGCAGAACAAAGGAGGGCACTTCAGATCTACAGCCTTTTCAGAGGCTCATCAGGAGAGCCTCAGCTTACCCAGGATGGAGTCCCACTGCTCTGAAGCAGTGGGATGATGGTTTCTCCAAAGAGATTTCAGGAGTCTCCTGTAGGTATTGTCCATGTCCTGCCACAGTGAGGTGCAAAGCAGCAGCCTCAGAAAACTGCCAGGACCCAACAACAGCAATCTTGTTATGCGTCGTTCCAGAGATAGACAGGTGGTGAAGAGGCAGGGTGACATCCAGGCATAGTCAAATTAGAGGATATTGGGGATACTCAGAGACTTCATAATCCAGTTTTATAAAAATTCAGGTGTTTAACTAGTCTATACAGGTTTTCCCATTCCTAGTCTTCCAGTGACTAGGTGACACTCACTTGTTTGCAGATGTGGACTTTTGGGGTCCCAGCAAATCCAAACTAGTACAGTAGATTAAACTAAACTTTTGGGGAGGTTTATTTGTTTTCTTGTTTTCTCTAATGGGATGCCAATCCTGACAATATTTGCTACACTGCCTTCTTCTTCTCACCTGTCATGACTGCAAACCCATGGTTAGGAGATAGTGTTGCTCTGCCATTGTCTGAAGGATCACAGGCAATGGAGTGGCCACCAGCAGAAAGCTCTATTCTGAGCTTGTTAAATGAGTTCCAAAATCAGTTTCCTTCAGAAGCTTTGGTTCTGTAAGAACTGCATATTTGCATCACCAGTTTCAGCTGACTTCTGTGACCTGATCCGTGCTCCTTTGTTACTGCCACTCCTCTGGAGGTGGAGCTTACTCTCTTCCATGAGCTCTACTTCAGTCTCTCTTCTAGGGACTGAATTGCTCTAGCTGATTTTTAGGATTCCAGTACATCCATTTAAATGTTTTTAAAATGTGTATGGACTGTATCTGCCAGAGAAACTTGGTAACTGAGCTGATTTAAAGTCCAAGTCTAAGCACAGATTTGCTTTTTCTCTCCCCCACAAAATTGTCAAATAAAATACAGATAACTAAAACTAGATTTTTTTAAAATGCAAGGCACCACATTCTCCTACTACTCCTCCCCACCTTTGCCTTTTAATTGCTCTCAATAAATTAATCATGTAATTTTAATGAGTAATGAATATCGTCAAAACCCATTAATAAGTCATGTCAGAAGTCAGGTAATCTGAATTCCAACACAAACAGCTGATCTCTTAGGATAGTGCCATCCTTCTCCAGCACAGACTCACACTTTAAGGCTATGGACACAGATATAATGATGTTTTTTTCCAAAGCAGACAGCCATAAATATGTTAAATACTTACTATGTTATCTTTGTAATTTTTCATTCCTTTGGATTGAATTCCACTCCTGCCTTGTGGGTCAAAAACAGTCCAGGAGCTGTTCTGAAAAATAGCATTGTTGATTCTTGTACCCTACACACTTGCATTAAATATAATCATTTAAATAACTGCATGGCAGTTTTCTGCACTTTGGTGAAGCTTACAAAACTGAATCTTATTATTTTTTAATTTTATATAATATTTCCACAGAAAATAATAGCTGAATTTTTTTTCCTGTCCTTCTGTTCCCCCTCCCCCTTTTTTGGTTGGTAAAACCAGTATTTGGTTTAACTTGAGATTTGATGGAAGATAGTCAGCTGGAAATATCTGTTTGGATTGTCTTTAATTGTAACTAAACTTAGAAACTGCTTTGGGTCCCACTTGTCAGAAGCACAATTTTACCTTAATTACTCCAGAGTTAAAAGATTAAAATTTGGATGTGGAAACCAAGGAACAACTTCAGCATCTAGGTAAGTAGTAGGCGTGGTTAGTCAACACTTTGGTACATAGCATAAGTGGTCTTGACAACACTGTCTTCTGCCTCTGTGAAAGGATGATGAAATTGCTGCTGACAAAGAACACAGGTAGTGGGAGCTTTAGGTCTCACTTGCAACAAAAATGAAGTCAAAGGACTGAGATATTTAACTTTGAAGACATCAAATTATCTGTTCAGATGTAATTCTGTGCAGCACATATTGCCAGGGGCTAGAATGAGCTGTGCAAAAGAAGGGAGGAGCAGATCCAAGCTCCATGAGGACTTAAACCCTCCATAACTGCAGAAAACTGGAAAATATCTAAACAGCTCTGTGTGCTGTACCTGCAAAGAATACATGATAATAAAAAATATTATATATATATATACTTCACAATGAGTGATATTTGAATCATTTGATGTGGTTTAGCAGCTTCATTTAACTTAAAGTAGGCTCTTTGTGAAATCCTAATACAGAATCATGAATTCCAGGCAAAAGAAAACACAAAGGTTACAAAAACAAAAGGGGAATACAGGAGATTTTGTAACTGAGGAGAAGCTAAAGAACACATATTGTTTTTTCTGAAATTAAACAATAAAGAAAGATCATCTCACAGTAGTGATCACCAATATGATCCCTAAGCAGGCACTACCAAGTGCTGACAAAGAATTTATCCAGCACAGGCAGTCACCCAGCCCCATAATAAAGTGGTTTAGGGGACAGCAGCCTTCTGGCAATATAGATATGAAAATAACTGTAAAAGGGAGATCAAGGGAGAACCCAAGGAAGCACAGGACAATGAGATTAGAAAAAGACCAAGGTTTTCATTTTCATTGTAAAAAATATATTACTGTTAGGAGTGAATGACTCTTGTCCATCTCATTGTACAGTGGAAATCCAAAGCAATTAATAGAAAGTCTCATTATGTTTCCGTGCATCATAAGTAGCCTTATGTTGAGTCTTGTTAAAGAGTTAGTGATTTTTAATGTGCTTAAAAATCAAGATTCTGTTAAAAAAATCTCCACTAAAATTCTTTAAGACTTCAAAGGAATGGTATCTGGAAGGCAAATACAGGTGCATAAGAAAAGAAAAATCTCTTGATTATTATATCTTGAAACGCTACATTCAATCCATCATAATGAATAAAATAACCTACAATTTAACAGCATACCAACAGCATTTTTAAGGAACCAGGTGGAGAATCTACAAGCACAGCTGAAAAGTTGTGTGGCATGTTTCATCAGGATTGCTCATGAATATTCATATCACATATTTAGACTAATGTAAAAGGCCACTGTCAAGCAGAAAGCATGAGTCAGATCCCAGGAGCCTATTCAAAGTTCCAGGCTTCTTTTTCATTTTTGATATTGTTTACTTTGCACCTTTCAGTCATCTCGATATACAACCCTAGGCTCATCTTGATCTGCCCACAGTACAGATGGCCAGAATCAGCACCTAAAATTCAAATTACATTTGGTAGACATACTATGGATTAGAGGTAATTAGGACCTCGGTTTTTTGCAGTAATTATAATTCTGACATGCTAGAAAATTCTATCACTCTTTAAGTCATTTTTATTCCTAAGGGGAAATAATCCCCAGCCAATGATTTGCTGTTGTCTCAAACAATTCCAGCTTGACTCACACTTTTTCACAGAAGCCACCAAAAAAAAAAATCTGTATATTCAGTATGGTGTTTATCTTGAGTACTGAACTGTGGAAGGTGTTACAAAAGAGAGCTCAAGGCTTGTGCCATTGCCCTATAGATAGATAGTTGGTAGGAAGGATCCTTGTGTGGCGATGCAGAGCCGCATGGGGAAACAGGTAGACTGCAAGTCTGGAGATGACTCCTCTGACACCACTGGACAAATAAACCTCCTCCACCACCTGAGAAAATTCTGGAGTAGAGAAGACTAAAAGCCTGGAGACAGATCAACAGGACAATCCCCATTCTTTCTGCTCTAGAGGGAGCAACTTAAAAGCACTCCTGTATGGCTATAGGGAATCACTGCTAGAATTTCAAACCCCTTCTTATGGCAAAATATCACAACCCATTGTAGGCAGCCCATTCCAACGGGCATTGAAGAACAATGCAGTGGAAAACAGCAGGAATATCCAATCAGATGATTATAAGGAAATTATTTTGATCAGGACCACGAGCACACACCAGCCAGCCTCCATGGAGTTACTCCCTAACATCGTTTATCAAGCTGATAGTTGCTGGCTGTCTTTCCATCCTCTGATTTACCTTAGAATTATACAATTGTAGAATTGTTTAGGCTGGAAAAGGCCTTCTAGGTCACCAAGTCCAATCACTTCCCTAAGACTGCCAAGTCCAAATTAAACCATCTCCCTGCACAGCACAGCTGCACATCTTTTAAGTATCTCAAAGAATGGTGACTCAGCCACTTCCCTGGGCAGCCCATTCCAATGCTTGACAACCTTTCCAGTCAAGATTTTTTTTCCAAATATCCTATCTAAACTTCCCCTTGTGCAGCTTGAAGCCATTTCCTCTTGTTCTGCTAATTACTGGGGAGAAGAGACTGACTTGCAGCTCACTGCAACTTCCTTTCACAAAGTTGTAGAGAGTGATAAGGTCTCCCCTGAGCTTCCTATTCTCCTAAACAACCCCCTGATCTAAACAACCCCAGCTCTCAGCTGCTCCTCATAAGTCTTGTGCTCTGGACCCTTCACCAGCTTCATTGCCCTTCTCTGCACACACTCCAGGGCACCTCAAGGTCTGTCTTGTAGTGAGGGGCCCAAAACTGAGCACAGGATTCAAGGTGTGGCCTTACCAGAGCCAAGTACAGGGGGGATGATCCCTTCCCTTGTCCTGCAGGTCACACTATTTCTGATTGAGGCCAGGATGCCATAGGCCTTCTTCACACAGACTCATGTTCAGATGGCTGTTGACCAGCACCCCCAGGTCTTTTTTCACAGGGCAGGTTTCCAACCATTCTTCCCAAGCCTGGAGCAGTGTATGGGGTTGTTGTGACCCAAGTGCAAGACCTGGCACTTTGCTTTGTCGAAGCTCATACAACCAGCCTTGGCCTACTGATCTACTGCAGAGCTTTCCTACCCTCCAGCAGATCAACACTCCCACCCAACCTGGTGTTACCTGTTACTGACTGAGGGTGCACTTGATCCCCACATCCAGATCATTGATAAAGATATTGAACAGGACTGGCCCCAATATTGAGTCTTGAAGAAAACCACTGATCACCGACCCACAGCTGGATATAACTCCATTTACCACCATTCTTTGGAACCTATCCAACCAGACAGTTTTTAATCCAGTGATGAGTGCACCCATCTAAGCCAAGGACAGCCTTTTATTATTATATTTAAGAAAAGAAAGTTATTTCCTCTCTTCAATGCTCTTTCTTACAATGCTAGAGGTTGAGTACTGATAAGACAGACAAATTAAAACAGATCTGTAATGTACTTGATATTCTGATGTGTCATGCTGTAGCCCTTCTCTGCAGTAAGCTCACACTCAACCACAGTATTTCCCTTTCTTCACTACAGACAGCTTGTAACTAACATGATTTTCATCGCACATTCCTCTGAATACAGCAAAGAATATATACTAAACTAGAAACACTGGCAGCTTCCTTGGCCCTAAAGTTAACCACAGCACCATCACAGCTGCCTGGCAACAATAGTCCCTAGTGTTACAAAAAATAAGAAGGAATCAAGGCCAAAGCCAATCAACATAACTGCCATGTCTCTCAGGCACCTTCCAGACCATTGAGCAATCTCTCTTTAAACCAGTGCACAAGTTTTGCTTGTCCCTGACAAAAGACAGTCTTGTGTTATTCACTTTCCACATAGGGTCAGCTGGTAAACCAGTTCCAAAGAAACCTAAATCTCCTTCCATTACTCCATGCAATTTGCGAAACCATGATAAAATCTTCACATGGAGACCAAAACTTATGAGGCAAAGGAACTTCTTCACCACAATCTAAGCCTCATGCTACAGAGGAAAGAATTCTAGCTGTGCATTCAGAAAAGAAATAATAGTGAATAAAAAAGTACTAAGGAAGGGGCTAGGAACTTCTGCTTAGACATTGCAACCAATTAAGGATTTTCCATAGGTATCATTATGGGCTATTCACACAAAGCATAAAGAGAAGCAGAAAAGATAGTATTTAGGATAGTAGCTGTTCTAATATGAGAGACTATGCCAAATACAGTGTTCCAGTCAATTTGAATCTCAGGGCTCTTCATAATCACAGTGAAAATATCTGTACAGTCACTTCTACCTTCCAAAAATGATTGCTTATTTACTTTCCCAAAAAAACTCTAATATGCATTATTGCAGCTGAGCCCAAATAGAGTCAGGGAAGAACTTCAAGGGAAGAAATGCAGTTGCATGTTTCAGTCTTCCCACAAATCTTCCTACCTTACATTGCTCTTCTAAGAAAAATTCAAAAATGCAACATCCAAAATTTGAGTGCTGAAGTTGTACTTCATTTCTCACATTATTTTTTTTCTAATAATGATATTGAAGGAAAGTAGCACCTTATGAATCTGCTGCAGTGACAAAAATATGGAACAACTGCAGGCATCTCCACATTTCATTGATGCAAATTATGTGAAATTCATGCAAAGCTCCACTAGGGAGAGATTGAGTACAGACAGATCCAACTCATCTTCTGAATTACTGAACTGCCTCATTGGTTCAGGGAACAGACTTATGTTCTGATTTTGATTCACAAAGAGAAATGAAAAGACATTGGGTTTGGTTTGTTTGTTGCTACGTGTATATTACTATAGATGAACCTGATGAAATTTCTTTGCCAAAATCCAGTTATGAAGAAAAGGAGCTGCTGAAGAAGCAAAGTAGAATGACTAGAACTTACAGAAAGGTACAAATCGCAGCCAAGTTTGTTAACTAAATTATTTTGCACAGTTCTGTAACAATACACTGGACAACAGTGAGTTCCATTCTCTGGGCCACTATAAAGATGATGCATGAAATATCTCTGTACATTTTTTTATCTGTGAATGACTTAGTTCCATGGATTAACAACCCCAGAAAGCAACAGCTTCTGTATGCTGTAGAGCAAGCAGTACCAGCCAAACACAATGTAGGAAAATCCCTTTCCTGGCCTGTGAGTATACACAGATTTCTACATGGAGGTATCAATACATGCCAATAAACAGAATAATCTCTTGATGATAATCTAAATATTTCTTTTCTAATATTCAAATAGAAATGATCCATTTGATCCCTTGCAGCACTTACATTGGTCTAAACAGAAAAAGCAAAGCGGAAAGGTTGCCTAAATCTCAGACACAGCCCTGTCTATTTTCCAGTCAGAAGCATTTTGACATGCTACTATGGACTGTATTTCATAATGAAACATGCTGTGCTTTTGGCAGATGATGGTTTGTACCCATCTGGTAAAACATGAATCACAGTCAGAAACATAGCCTAACTGGTCTTATGAATTTAGGACAAGTTGAAGCTACAGAATTAAAAGAAGCTTTCAGATTTCCTCTGGATGATGTGGTCTCTTAAGCTTCAGCGTGCAAGTTCAAGCCTATGTTTATTATGGGTTGACTTAAACAGTACTAGCAAACACTGTGGCACTCTCAAGTTTTCTGCAGCCAGCAGGGATAAGTGACTACAAGAAGCAGAACTGAAAATAATTGTTTTTGAATCTCTTCAGTGAGTAGAAAACTGTTGCTATTATATAGCAAAGTTTCCATAGCACTAGAGTTTCACACCTCCTTGATGGTTCTCATCAGCAGCTCCTCTAGGCACTGACTCACCCTTGCAGTAGCCAACTGACTCCAGTTCCCCTGTTACTCAACCAACCCACTCTTTTATAACACTTCTTATTGGCTACAGCTGCGGCCTGTTAAAGTCAGGCCTGTTCCCAATCTCTAGTAATTGGCTCAGCTGCAACTCCTTAAGGGGTAAGATTACTTTCTATACTACCTTTATTTTCTTATATTGTATCCTGCTACAGAAAACCCCATTTGTTTCTTCAAAGCCAAAACTGGCCGCAGAATTATAGAATAACATTTCCATTTATCTATGGGGTTTATGGCTTGCAATTAGATACAAATGTGAAAATCAATTAGTTTAAATGGAGAGAAACAGTGCAGGTTCCCACTGGCTTTTGAGTAAGGATTTAACCAGAAGTTGGCTGCCACAACCCATATCTGAGACAAGTAACAGCTGACCAGTATCTCTTTTAGCCATTTCAAGCCTGTAAAGGGTTTTTAAAGACATCATATCACATAAAAAGGGAGATCTTTTTTCACTCTGTACTATCTCCCTGATTATTTCCATCCATGATGATATAGCAAAATCTCCTTTTATTTGCTACAGGACGTGGTAGACTGATTTATCCCAGAGAAAGTTCTTGCTTTCTCCAGTAAATTTATCCCCTGAGTAACATCACAGATTTCATAACATTATATTAAGAAAAAACCCTGGCCTATCTTCATACTGTATCATTTTTTGGTGTCTTGAGTATAAATTTAATTTCAGACTAGTTGGAAAACTAGGATAGTGACACAAAAGTTAACTGACAATTATTGGCCTTTCTGTTTGGCACATATTTTAATTTTTTTTAATTTTTCTTCATTCAAGAATCGTAAGAAAATAAAAATGTTAAAAATTAAATACTTTTTGAATTATGTGTATTAACACCACACAGCAATGGCATATAGTTAAACAGTATTTCTTGCACATTAATTACACATGCATAAATTTTTTAGTTAGAGCATACACTAATATTTTGAACAACAGAAAAGAATGCAACAAAAACATGGAAACTGGAGTGTGTTGGTCAAGTTCCAAAATTACTTGACTGGGATACTCAGACTGAATGTATATCCTACCCTTACCCTTGTAGAAATGGACAAACTGTTGAATATGGTTTAACAGACAGTAATCTTTTAAAGAAAGAAGCCTAGAATGATTGAAACACAGAGGCACCTTTGAGTATTTAATAGGATGTTTCCTCCAACTTAAAGTAAGACCATTCTGACAACAGGATTAAGCCTTCCAAATCTAAAAACAATAATTTGGAAGCCCAAAAGTATTCTGCACATCACAACAGGAAGAGGAAATTTGGTGCAGCCAGGATTCAGATTCAGGAGATATTCAGAATCTACCAGTGCAAAATAAACATGGATCATTACTTGCATAGCTTGAACTAAACTCCAAAAGCTAAATTCAGCAGAAAAACATGAATAGCCTTGAACGCTAAAAAGATTTGACTCCACAGGACTTTGCCACTGGAACTTTTACACCCAGATGAACAGCCATCTCTAGGTCCAGAGAAGTTAAGCTTATTCTTTACTTGCTCAATCGGGTATTTGAGATAGAAAGAGCTGAGTGAGAATGCTCCTACTTTCTCACATGCTCTTTTTCCCACATAGGACTAAGCTCATAGCTTAATCATGCTCTCCATGCACAAGTCTGTAAAGAGGTGCAGTTATATGTGGATCTTCAATAATTAATGTTTCAATTTTGCCTTTTCTTCCAATGAAATGACTAATTTTTCATTTGAATATATTGTCATTGTTCTTACCCATGTGTTATTTGCACTGTGACTTGGGTTTAATTCTAAACTCATTTACTTCCCAGGTTTTTCTAAGCATCTTATTCCCCATGCTCAGGGACTATATTTCTGAGAGTTTTAAAATTCTATTAAAACCAAAATAATTGGTTACTTGTACCATTAGAGTGTGCCTGTAGGTATAATCTAGTACAAGTTCCAAACCCCTAGAAATTATGCCAATTAAATAATGTACATACTGCTAAAATCCTCTGAGCCACTCTAAGTGTTATAAAACAAAGCTTTACAACATCATTTGAGTATATGCAACAAAGAGCTGAATTCTCTTAATATTTTGCCCTGAGACTTAAAAAATAATAATAGAAAAGGCTGCAATTTTGCTTTATTGGGTACCTTTTCCACCTGCAGGTAAGGGGCAGCAAAGCTACCCAGGAGAGCAAGGAGGAGCTCATTGAACAGTCATAGCAAAACAATATCCTTTTAAAGGATTTTGCTTCTGCAGAAGAAGCCTAGAAGATAGATAGGAGCAAATAAAGCTGTTTCAATGTAAAGAGCTCCATTAAATGCTTGAATGGCCCTTCCTAATGAATAAAGCTCTCTGGGATGGAGTGGTAAGTCAGTAAAGCAGGTGCTATGCTGAGGGGCAGACACTGGAATGCAATTGCCAGTTAGGTTGTCTTTTTCTGCCCATTCAAGATAATCACTTCAGCGCCCATAATGCATCTTTGTGGAAGTTATAGCTGCAAATCAAGAGTTTTAAACCCTTTAGCAACAGCTGAAATTGTTCTGTTTGGAGACAGAATGGAGAACACTGAGGAAATACAAATACCAGAACAGAGGCAATTCAATTCTGTTACAGTTTTTCTGAGAAACGAATGGGCTGACCAGGATTAACCAAGCTAATATTACACAGTGCTTTGTCCTTCTCCAGTAGTTTCCATCTGGGCTTCAGCATTTCCTTGAGGAAGGAAAGCATTTATTTCCCTTTCGTGTTTGGAGAGCTAAAGAACAAGAAATGAAGATGATTTTTCAAAGCTGCAAGTTTCAACATTAGCTGAATTCATAGCCCTCAAATCCAAATTGCCTTTGTCCAAGTTCACTAGCACCTCCAGAAGGGTAGCATTAGTATTTTTTCATACTACATACCTTGTTCAATTAAAAATACAAAAATTGGTTGATTTTTTTAATGAGAAAATAAAATCACATAAATTTGTGAGAAGGGAAGTGTCAAAGAATTTGTTAATGCCCAACAAAATTAAATTAAACCTTTAATTTCATATTGATGTTTATATGTATAGGAGGGATTTATTTGAGCACTTTTGTTGTTTTTCTTAAGGTTTTGTTCAAGTGTTTAAACATAAGAAATGAAAGTGGAAAATTATTTTTCCACTGAAACAAAATGACTGATACTTTCCAATTAAAATCATGCCTGGTGCATTGAAGTTGTCATTTTCACATTTCCTGCTTTAAAAAACCCCACAACACTGATTAGTTCTCAGAAATAGCTGGGCTTGTAGTAAAAACTTGGTTCAGTTGCAACTATTTTTTTCAATAGTAAAACTGGCATCATGAAAGAGTCCAATTCCTTGTGCCATTTGCTTTTTTGTTTGGATCCATAGTTCCTCACCTAAAGCAGTGGGGTAATGCAGTTCAGCCATCTTGTCCTAGCTTTGAATGTGAAGGAGATATGGAGCAAGACTGATACTGGGAGTCTTTGCCATAAGCCTAATTATTTCCATTATTTCCTAATTATTTTCTAATTATTTCACCTTCAAAAAACTCTCCAAAATAAGGCTCCCACTGAAACAAAGCATCCCTCATTCTACCATGATGGCAATCCTATTCACAAAGGCAGAGAAGCCTGGTGAACTCAAAGCCACAGGATGCTTCTCACCTTCATGCCCCAAATATGTTTGAAATCAGCTTAAAGTTAACTGTTTGTAATTTCATATTTCTTAGTTTAAGCTAATTTGAATTTGTGCAAAAATGTGTCATAGAAGTCTCTGATAACCCCAGGTAACTACATCAAACAGGATTTAAACTCTGACAGCAGATTATCCTTTGAGAACCAATTCATACTTTATTTTTTGATTTTGTTTATATTTAGAATGGTTCAATTGCTGCTTCTTGGGAAAAAGAAATAATTCCACTCCTCTAACACATCTTAGAAGACACGTTGGATAAGAACTTAAATTCTACCTCAGAACTTCTCTTGCAGTCTGGGATTTATAATTTTACACTGTATTTCCATTTCTTTGTCCCCAAAATGCAAATAATAAATGTGACTATGTAACTTGCATGGATTTAATCAGCATAGAGGATGCTTTGGGAAATCCTACTGAAAAATCTATTTTTAAAATACACTTAACTCTACTTAAACCTTCTGAGCATTTATTTGATTGCAGTAGAAGAGTTTGTATGCATTGGTATAAATTTTCTGTGACATACACATCCCTACTGCACCTGATCAGATCACTATACCTATGTGCTTTGTTGATACCTCTCATTGTACCAACAATTCAGTTAATCTGGCTATTTTCTTAAAGCACTATTTTTCTCATCAGCCGCTACTCCTCTCTTATTTGGCACCCTGCTATGTGCATAAATTCTAATTACTGGTCTCTCTTGGCACCTCAGTACTTCTCAGACGTGATGGAACTTCTGCTGTACCACATTTCATTTCAAAGCATAAGGTGGTTATCTCATCACAGATTAAATCTTTGAATTCTTTTGAAAGTAAATAATATCCTTCAAACTTGGAAATGGAGAAAGTATGGCAGTGATCAGTGATTCACCACGAGGGCTTCATTTTTATCTTACTTGAAGTATTTTATATCTTTTAAATAAAGAAGTTAATATGAGATGAATTACCTTTCTGCCTAACACCAGTGTCTTGCATTAATGACCAATTACACCTACGTCCAAGAGCAGACTTGAGCTAAGAAAAGTAGTAGGATTTAAACTTGAAATTACACTGAACACAACTGTAGCACTTTTACACCTCTTTTCACTTATATGAGATCTTAGAACTGGTATAATTCTATATTTAACACAAGACAACATTTTCTAAGTTTACAGCTGTATTATATGATCTTAAGGTTTTTCCAATTCTAAATTAGTCTACGATTTTTCCAAGAAAAAATGTCAAGTAGTGTTTTTAAACCCATGACCAGCTAATTCTTTCTGGGCATCAACCACAGGACCCAAGAAACTGAGCTTTTGGGCTTCTGGGTTCAGTTTTTCCTTAGACTCATGTTAATTCCCTAATGCCACTTAGTGTGTCTCTTTTCTCCTCTGCAGAAAGAGGACACTACTTTATCTTTGTCAACACAGCGCTACAAGTCCTACTCAATAGTATTGGTAAATCACTCCAGTATCTTCAAGTGCAAGGCACTCAAAATTCTTTGGCCAACAGTTTGCTGTTACACAGAAGAATTGTACACTGCAGCTCCAGCTGCCCTTTAGGATGTACAGACTCCAGTGATTTTTCTCCCCCACTGAATCACTAAGTGTAATACAGACTTAACCGTTTTTGAAATATTGTGTCTTTCTTTCTCTATATACAGGTGGAGTCTTTATTTACTTTTTATTGCAAAAATACTTGTCCTCCCTTTGACAATAATTTGGAAAAAAATACATATTTTCTTGAGAAAGTAAGGACAGTGAGGTACTATAAAAGAGTATTAAACCATGAGAAAGGGCAGTTTTGTGCAATTTTAAAATGAAACTAAACATATTAACGATGTTATCATTAGAGTAATAAGAGTAATTTGATTGTTTCACACAGATTCCCACAGGGACATGATACTTTTTACCATAGGATTCTTTCAGTCTAACTCAGAAAGCCAAAATAAGAAGTAGCAGATTGCCAGTTTTTTCATAAACATTTTTTTGAGTTCATAAACTTTACTCCAGCACAAGGTGCTAAATTCAATACTAGAAAACCCATGAGAGCCTAAGTGGCCCATGATATATACAGGGCTAGACAGAATGATCCTTCCTGACTAAACAAAACTATGAATACATCTTATCTCTAGCATCCTTCCTAAAATCTCACCTGAGAAGACATGGATACTTCATCTTTTAATGAAATTTTTAACTCAAAAAATATTTAGCACAGATTTTCACTATGACAGATCACTCAACGACTGGATTGTGATTCGCAGATTCTAGAGCATCTGTTGATAAAGGCCACCTCCTATTCCCATGCTGTCAACTTAATAATGCAATCCTTATTCAGGCAAAACTCCAGCTGTTCTCATGGAATAAGGCCTGAGTGGGGAAAAGTACAGCCCTTCTGTGAGCAAATGGATGCCTACAATTCTTTCCTGAAACAGCAGGCTGCACTGTATAAACTGCATCCATTATCAGCCAAGTTGAGAGTTTTGCCTGTCATTATAATGAAAATTGTCTGGCAGCCTTAAAGGCTGCACTGACATGCACTTACATGGCATGAAACTAAGTCTGAATGCCAGGTATCTGCCAGGCTGACCATCATTAGTGCTGTGCAACAAATGAAAAGTTAACCAAAGCCTGTTTCTGAGACTATATCCAAAAATATTTAGTTGTATGAAGATATTTTAGTGGCTGTAATGTGTTGCCTTCCTGCTTTGAATCGGGCATTGAAGTTTGAAAGGGAAGCTGAGGAATTTCGTTTGCAATCACAGAGTTGGTCTTTACAGACCTTACAAAAACTTGTCATTTAGTTAATAAGTCTTGGAAAAATGGAAGCTCTCATTTTCAGTAAGAATATACTTCAGCAACTTGAAATTTCCAAAGGCTTAGGTTCTAAAGACAATTTTCCATCATCTTGGAGGGGCTTCTGCAGAGTGTCTGCCCTGTTCATAACCTCACACTTGTGGGCTGTCAAACAGGAGAGTTTAGACTACACCTGCATCAGAATATACCTGATGAGGGCATTTCCATGTGTTCCTTCACCACAACCTCTGTAGTCTTTCGGTGATGTGCTTGGAGAGACTTAGATTCTGCACCTTTTTCCTCTAGTCACACTAATGAATCGATGGTATTAAGTTCCCAATACATCC
The DNA here is from genome assembly GCF_000277835.1 of Geospiza fortis. NCBI lineage: Eukaryota > Metazoa > Chordata > Aves > Passeriformes > Thraupidae > Geospiza > Geospiza fortis. The sequence goes on from NW_005054301.1 coordinate 3,029,538, forward strand.
ACGGTTCCTGAAAGATAAAAAAATCTTAATTTAGAAATTTTTAACAAAGCAAGCATCCTAAAATATTGCTGCTCCCACAGTTATTTACCACTGGAATAAAAAAGAATGAGAGTAGATTAGGGACACCTGAGGAACCACTGAAGAATTGAAAAAACAATATGTCAACATTTTACCTTCTTTAAAAAATTAGCCATTTTCAGCAGTTACAGGTGACTCCTAATATTTTCTCTGAGAATGTTTTCTGTCTTATTTGCTTTTCTTCACCCTTCTCCCCTACATCTTGGTCATATCTTTAAATTGTCAAAGTTGAATAGCTTGGGTTCTGGAATCTGATTCTGTCTGAGTTTCAGCAATGGAAATGAAATTATTTTGGCATTCATTAAACTATTTCATTGCACTCAGAGCAGTGTCACAGATTCACCACAGACACATTCTAGATTTATGGTGCAAAGAGGCAAAGTAAATATATATCTTAATCTTGGGATAGAGATACAGTAAAATCAGTTCCTTGAGTAATTATGACAGTGGTCAGTCAAAGAAATGGAAGATTCATTGCAGTGCAGCTCAGACAATTGACACTGCATGTTTGGGAAACATCTTAGTTCCAAACTCAGTTCCTGAATCACACCTAGATTTTAAACAAGCATCTTAAATATACAGGTGTGTACAGATGTAGATTTCATGTTTGTGATCACTTTTTTTTTGTATTGTCAGAACCTACAATAATGATATATCAGCCAAACTACTTCTACAGAAGCTGAACTTTGCAGTACTTTGGAAGGCAGCACTTCTGCTACATTCTCAGCAGGACATGGACCCAGCATGACTGACCCCATGCATTCCTACTATTTATGTGTGATTTTTCACTGAGATCAGTGACCCTACCTTAATTCACACTGGTACCACAGAGATTCAAGTTCAAAAAGAGCACACTCAGAATTCAGATTTTTGTGGCACCAGAGGGCAGGCTGACACACTCCAGACAAGTGAGTTGGAGGGTGAGTAGCAAGGAGACCAGAAAATAATCTGAACAGTACAGCTCTGACCAGTCCCTGAGTCCACCATTAAATCATGTCCTTAAGCACTCCAGGCTTAGTGCTGGACTTCACAGTGGCGGGTTAGCAGTTGGATTCAATTATCTAAAAGGTCTATGATACAATGATTTGCTTTCCTACTGTAACATTTGGACAATTGAACTTATCACCTACAGGACAGCATATGTTTTCAAAGCTTCCAAAGGGTAAACACATAATTCATAACAGGACTTATTGATCCCTGCTTGTGGCCTAACCATCCTTTTCTCACTTACTTATTAGTAGAGTTTTCAAGGACAAATTCAGCCCCAACAAAAACAGGGACAGGTACCTATTGAGCTCTGCATGGCTGTTATATTTTATCCACATAACTACATTTTCATGGAGATCTGATTATTTCTGCCTCAGATCAGTCTCTAATACAGGAATCCCTGAAAGAAATGTCATTGCTAAGAATATGTTTTGACTTTTTTACCTTCAGTTATTCCATAGCTGCTAATCTGTAACAATTTGAAACTACTGAAGATATACAAACATGAAAAAGAAATGGAGCATCAGGAGCCAATGTCATGAAACATGAAGGTAAATAATTTAAAAAAAAAATTAGAAATCCATTAAAGAGCACTTTCATAGTGATCACAGAATTGTTCCCTATGCTGATCCACCTTGTGTGATCCTAATATTTCAATACTGAGGAGGAATGAACATCTGAGGTTTTCCCTATAACACTAACACATTTTTGATGGATTATTTGGACACCCTTTTTGAAAAACCAATGTTCTTTCATTTGAACCAAATGCTATTTTGTAGCCTTCTGTGTTCTACATCTATTAAACAGATAATTTGTAAGTTCCCTGCTGAAACTAGGAGTGATAACATGAAGAACCAGTGAAACAAAGAACATGCGTGTGGTTTTCCATGTGTCTGAAATTTAGCCCAGAATTTTCAGAATCTCAGCCTTCTCATCTCCAGTTAGCAAGCATGCAAACAGAATTATCTCCATTAAGACTAAAAGATCTAGTTTGATGAATAAACTAGATTTACTAGATTTTCAAACCAGCATTTTTCTAAAACCAAAGCACTCTTATGCCTGCTTGTGTGAGCAGATGGAAAGCACATCTGTTTTATTTCCATCATTGACCTTATTTTAAAGCAATTAAATATTCCTGCATAGTATGTGTGATGCAAGCAGTGGAATTACATGCAAGTGCACCAAAACAGGGAATTAAAACCAGTGATTAATCAACAGGTGACTATTTCCATTGCTGAAACTGAGAGATATAAAAGAAGAAAATCATTACTACAGAGGATGAACTTTTTTAACCATTTCCACCACAACAAAAGGAGATACATTATAGCTTAATTATAAAGAAATATATCTATATAAGATTGAATAAATAAATAAAAACTTATCAATTTCTTACAGCCTAAGTCTTGCAACCTCACATGTAAAAACCCAAGCCTCAATACCAAGCCAGAATACCACAAAATTCCCGTCTTCAGGGGAGAGCCAGGCAGACACAATTCTCACTTATTTTTTTCTAAGAGTTCAATTTTTCTCCATTTTCATGAAGTGCTCGTGATCTGGTCCTGACAGTGGGCAATTCTTGTGATTACATACATTTCAGGGAACAGAAGCGTTATCACTTAGCCAATAAATCAACTACACAAATATGAGAGTGCGAAGTGAGATTTTATTCTCTGTGACACTGAGTGTTCAGAAAGCAGCTAATGATACTGCCCAAGAGGTAGGCAGGCTAGTAAGAGAGAATCATGAAAACATGTAAAATCTTGAACTGTTTGATTTTCGTTTAGTCATGCTTTCCTGGGCTCTTTTCCCATAATTAACACTATGCAGCATCAAGGATTAGCAATTCTTATTCTCTTGTTCTTACTGCAACCTTTATGTCTTCGACTCAAGAGGAATTTAGACAAGTTTTCAGTATATTTAATGGAGAATAATGCACCTCTTGATATAATTAATAGCAGCACAAGAAATCCTTGTAAAAACAGATGCCTGCTTCTCATGCTGAATTTACTTTTCCCTCAGTATACTTCAGCAAAGAGTATGCTGAGCTTTAAATGAGTTTCTGATCACCCAGGGCAAGGTCAGTGAGACTGTCACTGGCATCCCAAGTGGAATAATAGAGCTATCAATAACAGTTAGATCAGGGTTAATAAGTGGAAGATAATGAGAGGGAATGGGAGGTCACATTGAAACACTGCAAATGTCTTGGTTTACAAAGATATTCTCTAGCAGGGCTGGCCCTTATTTCCACCTTGTCCATAGAAAGAATCTACTTTTTAGTATGCTTTTAAACTAATTCAATCTTCATCAGGTGTTCATTTTTCTGTCAGCTTCAGGGAAATAAGGGCCAAATCCTGCTGCATAATTGAGTTCCTCCTGTTCAAAAAAAGAAGGAAATCTCTTTTCAAGCCTCCCCAGTGTTCTGCAGATAAGAATAGTGAAAAGTTATTTTGGTAGTTCAGTCCTAGTGCTGCACTGTTGTTTATACCCCTCATTACTGCATTAGCAATGAGCTCCCACAGACACAAATCTCCTGCATGCCAGTCAATGCAGAGGCAAGAGGAGCCCAGAAATAAAAAACAAGATTGGCAGCTGATTTATTGGTGGAAAGGAGGAACAAAACTTCAGATAGTAGTGAATACAAAGAAAATAGCACTCCCTTCCCCTTACATACATCTCTTCCTCTTAAATACCTACATATAAACCCACAGCTAAACTCTGCTGCTCTTTGCACTAATTACAAATCTACAGTACTTTTGAGGAAGTGTTTTTAAACAATGTAGTTTAGATACACATAAAATTCCCGATATGGATTCAACCTATCTGAACCTATTTGGTGAAGATATTCTCCTCACTTGAGGATTTTCCAGCAGACCTTCCTAATCTTCTCATTTCCTGATACTTGTTCATGCATTGTCCCCAACCTTCCAACTAAAACCTTACCCTCTCCTGCTTTCATACCATCCTGGTTTCTTTGAGGGATAAAACCAAAAAGTTAAAATCACCAGATGCATTTTTCAGGATCTATCTTTGGTAAAATTTTCATACCCAGGAAAGATGTAGTTGGGTTGCTAATTCTCAATAGATTTCAATTTATAATAGCAGGTCTTTCACAACAAAAAATATCAGGGACAAAATTCTATATTATAACAAGGTCAGTGCTATAAAAATTTGTGTCTAAGTCTGCATAGACCTGGCAACTAACTGGTACATTTATGAACGGTCCTTCCAAAAAAAGAAACTATAATGCTGCTTCAGACCTGGCTGTCTTCTTCTTGATGTTAGAAAATAATGAAATACAGCTGATGAGACTACATAAATCTGTTCCCAGATCTGAAGTCTAGATCTGACACAGAAGGCACACTGGAGAGTCCACATTAAACAGGTAACTGGATGGACTTAATTGTTGTCAGCATGGAATGTTTTATATAGGTATTGCTGGTTTCGTTTGGTTGGTTGGGGTTTTTTTTTAGGGGAACTAACAAATTCAAGTTTTAAAGTTCTACTTATGGTATAAAGGAATTTATCATAAATGCACAATGTAGTTTGTGTGCTCACCGTGCATCTCCTGCTTTCTTGAAAATGCATTTTCACTATGGTACATCACCTTTTTTATATATAATAAACTTGTGATTTAAGAGTCGCAAGACTATTACAGTAGAGGATAAAAGCAGATGTTTGCACATATAGACAAACACACAGAGACCAAAATGTACTCCTACACAGAATATCATGGGGTTTTCTTACCTGTCTGGTATTTTGGCAATGCCAAAGGATTATAATATCCCCACCCTGATACCACCCAGCTCAGGGATCCTCTTCTCCCTGAAAAGATCATTCTGCAATACACTTCTCTTCCATTTCGCTGTGAAAGTAGATTTCCCTCAAAAAACATTTCCCTAACATGGCCCCACTTTGCATGGTTCTAGGACTGCGTCGTCTTTGGCCTTACACCAGGCTTATTCAGATAATCTACAGACCTTTCAAACAGGCATCTCCTTCCTCTTTCCCACTCTAGTCTGGATGAATTAGAATGACAGCTTGCCTGTCCCCAGGGAAATTAAACTGTCGATGCCAATCCTGTAGAGCTGTAAGGGGGCACTTCTCCACCAGCTCTCTCCGTGACGCTGTCTATGCAGTTCGAATCTCCTCTCAGAAGAGAGAGAAGAGCAATCAATAGCGCCTCTGAAAAAGATGCCATCACCAGCACGGTAGCACTTAGCCACTGCAGTGAACCACACGCTTCTGATTAAGATGCCCAGGCAGGGGCCGATTGATTTGTCTGGCTGCACAGCATACTAACCACGAGCCTCAAACTCAGCACCTTCCCTGCCCTCTCATCCTCCTCCTTCTTCACATCTCTCCTCCTTAGAAAGGAGGGAGCACAAACTGGTGAACACAGTGCTTAGGTCCATACATTGGCAGAAGAAATTCTGATAGCTGATCTCACTCTGTGCACTCGGTGACTGGAAGTAATAAAGCACATGACTACAACTCCTGGAGACACATAAGGAAGAGGAAAAAATGGCCTGGTAGATTACACTTAGCCCATCTCCCTGGAGATTACTACACAACAGTGTGTTCTTCAAAGTGACTAGAGTAATTCCTCAGAAGACTATTCCGGACCCTAGCGGGCTCCACTGTTGGTAAAATGGGGTGATTTTTTTCTCAGTGCTCTTCAGGTTAATGTTTTTCAAATTTGATTATGTCATTACTGCCCATAAGATCCACTTCATTGGACCATACAAAGTCACTACTTTCTTACAATCCTTAGTGGTGTTGGCGGTGCTTTTGGTCTCAGAAATTTTCCACAGAAATAGTTCTAATTGTCATTATCTATTTTCTAAACAATTTTTTTAAAAGGTAGAAATGGGAAGAAAGGGGTTATTAAGAAAAGTAGGAAGATGGTAGGACCAGAGACATAGTACTGAAGAGCAGAACCAGCTGAATCGTCTGATGTGGCAAAGGCTCTCTTCAATTTCAAGAGGATATTTCCATACTGGCATGGAAAAAGCTCAAGAAGGGCTATCATTTATTTTACTGAATCAGTTCTGTCACAGTCTTACATCAAGAGTATAATGCCTCTTAAAAGTCTGCATATACAATTTAGTTACAGTCTTGCCTAAGAACCAAGCAGAGTAGGTATTTCCCAGAGCACCCAGGAAGCAGGCAAAGGATCAAACAACCATATTGTTTATTTTGCCTGGGCTGACTGCTGCTGCTGCTGTCACCACCAATTAAGAAAAATTAAGGCTATAGGAGCAGTAATTTTGGAGCAGTAGTCAATACAAGATTGATTCCCCCTATCAATCACTCACAGGAACAGCAAACTTGACCCTTCTCAGCTGTCTTCCCAGCACAGCAGTTTCATTTTTTTCTCCCTCAGCCTCTTTTTCTCATAACAGGGACAGTTCAGCCACAACTTTGTGCCAACACTTCATCCTTCTGGGAGGCACAACTTAGTTTTAATAAATGTTGAAAAGTGCCAGAACATCCTTGCCTCTTTCCTTCTTAACTACATCAAATGTGATCACATCTTCCTGATAAAGGAGGATAAAGGAAGCATAAAGGAAACATAGTACTTCAATGCAATTACTTCAATGCCCAAAGCAGTTGGTCTCCATACCAACATCAATTGCCCCACTTAAAACCAATCAAGGTTCTCAGAAAAGTGCTTAAACAAGACCTAGATCATAGCTGTCTGGTCTGTTGTCTCCTGTGTTCTTTGACAAGATGGCTCAGCATGTGTGTTTCCAAATCTTTTTGCAACATACCTCTCAGATGCAATTTCAGATACAACTCTCTACTAGCCATATTTTTTGGCATTACTCCTTTCTATAGATTTGCATTTTTCAAAGACTGTGTCTGAGTCCTTCCTAGTCTACACATCAGATTCTTTTCCTTCTTACAGGATAACTGTGCGTGTGCCCATGTGCCTGGCAGCAACACACGTACCTATGGAAATGACAGCCCCTCTACAGACTCCTTTCCAATCAACCTGCCATCTCATAATCAATAAACGCATTTTTGCCTTACGTGCCTATCAAATCTTGTTCTTCTAGTTCAGGAAAAAGTGATGAACATGGTCTACAGGCCACCTCTCTCTCCTTTTTACTTCAACCTGAGTTTTTCATTACTTGTCTTAGTAGTCTCAAAAAAATACAGAGGTATGGGCTTTTGATTGTCAGTGTCTGGACTTATTTTAATAATATTTAACATTCTCTGTATTGGCAGCACTGTTTAGATCAGCAATGTCTGTCTCATGTAAATAAATTTAGTGCAGGACTTAGCTTGACACTATCTCTTTCCAACTTCATACATTACTGTTCACTATTACCACCTCTGTCCTCTGCTCCTTCAACCATACTTCAGTCCAGAGTTCACAGAGCTCAGCTCATATATAGAGCTAAATCATATTTAAAATAGGCATCTTCAGCAATTAGGGAAAAGACAAAGGAAAACAATTCTACTGATTTTTGTGAAACATTATACAAACTAAATCCAGAGGCAGGAACACGTGTTTATATCAGTACTATTAGGATATAAAAAATAGATTATAATTATAGTCTTGGGACCCATCCCATATCTCAAACACCAGGTGGCAATTTCATCCCATTATATGTTCCATTAAGTAGGCAATGGCCTAAATGGTGTGGAAACATGAATGTGTTTTCAGGTGATGTAGTCTGTAGAGGGACTGAGAGATTTCCATGGCAGGCAGGAAAAATGGCTTTTCATCATAGACAGGAGCTGATATCCTCATATAAGGGGAATAGTCTTCCTTCTTTTATTTGTGGGTATCTAGTGAAAATCCCTAGCTTCTCACCTGGGAACTAGCACTACATAATATTTGGCAATCAAAATGGAAGTCCTGACCTCGCTGAAATTATAAGAAAATTACTTCCCATTCAATAGTGGTTTTGATCAGGAGAATGTGAAGAGAAAACAATTCTCAGGAAACTAAACTAAACCAAATTCTCAAGAAAATAAACTGATAACTTCTTTATCAGTCCCTTTTCAAATGGAAGTAAAACCTCACTTTTTTGTATTACATGGATTTTGAAATTATTACATAGATATTCCCTGACCCTTAACATTTTCTTTGCAAACACCATATTCCCTGAAGTCTCTGCTATCTCTCTTCAATCCCAGTGATGTTTGCCTTCACCTTTCCTCCTCAGTAGATCTTCTAGGTCTGCAGCTGAGCAATAAAGAGAATGTATCTCCTTCACAAGCCACATCAAGGGGTGGATCTCATCCTCTGAATTATTCATTCTTGATCTTTGGACAGCGTATAACAAATTAACTAACGACATACTTTAGCAAGTCCATGTGGCAGCAGTCAACTCTTCTGTATTGCAACATCTCCACATTCAGCTCTGCTTTGAGCCCATTTCCAAAAACAAAAGGAAACACAAAGACAAATTTAACTTTGTTCTGAATTCGCTAGTGTAGGTGAGTTAGACTGCTCAAAATTAGTAATGAGCTATATTTCCTATTTTTTTTATAAAGCATATTGACTATTCATTTACTTCTGATTTTTGACTATTTCATATTCAAAACTATATGGCTTTGATAACAAAAAGAAGGAGGATTCATGTTTTAAAGACATCTATATATAAAGCAGACCTTTGTATATAAAATACACAGACATTCTGAATCATTGGTACTTGAGTTAAAGCCAGCATGTTATCTGTGTTCAGCTGCAATTTTAAATTCTCCAACGATCTGGAAGGGAATAATTAATGTACCTATTTCATATCAGTGTGGAAGTTCTGATAAAAATACCCCACATCTACAGAGAAAAGGGTACAAAATAACTCACTTCTTTTCAAGTCTCTTTTTCAAACAGGAAAAAGGATATATTGATGTGATGAAGCTATTTTCAAACCTTCAGCAATTACAGATGATTCATTCAGCACTTCCTGGAGTGCTCCTGATCAAGTTTGTCAAGCAGAAAAGTTGTCTAGGAGGTTGTGCTCTGGCAGCAATCACACATTTTCCGCTGATGCTGGAATAGTCAACACTTTAGAGGTAGTAAGTTGTGAGGTTTATGTGTTTCTCTTTGCTGCAGATATGACTGGAGTATTCCTGTATAAACCAGCACTGTAGAAAGCTGCCCTGGGGGGAAATCTCTTATTCCCTTATTATATTGCTCCTATATTTGAAGTCTGAAGCCATCGTGTATGGCAAACACCTGCAAGCTGAAAAGGGAAGTATTCTTCCACCTCCAGTATCACAGGAATAGTGTCACATCAGAACAGACTAGTTTCATTCTGCTTTGGTAAATTGATCCACAAGCTTAACCTTTGTTTGAAACCTCTAGGGCTGTAACAAAACAAGTGCTGTGCTCATAGCAGAAAAGCCCTGTCAATGCATTTTTCCAGTGGGGCTATTACACAGCACAGACTAAGGCACTTCCCTAGGAGAAACCCAACAGACTGACAATACTTGTCACTTCCTTAAGACAAATGTACCTTTTTTTGAAAAGTAAACTTAAGATGCATGAACCTGTATCAGGTTCATGTGGCAAAGTTTTAGTAGCAGGGGCTCTGTGAGAAACCCCAGAACTGCTCCTGTGTTATACAGAGTTGGAGGAAATGGTGTTTTTAGTTTTGTTTCTGTTTCTCACTATCCTACTCACTTTTTCATTGGTAATAAAATAAACTAATCTTCCTCATGTGTTCTCCAGACCACAGAATGTCAGCTTGGAATATGATTTCAGAAGCTCCATCCCTACAGAGAGAAGGCCCACAGAGTCTCTGTGGAGCTTGTTGCTCAGTTTACAGCCAGACACCCTGGTGACTCAGTTTTTGACCACCTTCCTTGTAAAGACACCTTCATTTGACAAGCAGAAACCTCCTGAATGACAAACAGCACCATGCTCTAGAAAGACGTGGCTTAGTGGAAAACATGGTGCTGGGTTGGCACCTTGACTCAGTGATCTTAGAAGTCTTTTCCAACCCTAATGACACTGTGATTCCTTGATTCTACAAGTCTATGATTCTATGACATGCCAACCTGACAGCTCACTCTATGACATAACAACCTGACAGCTCAGACAGAGCTGGGGAAAAGCAAAAATGAAATGGCTCCATATCAAAGAACCTTCTGTATAAATGAGTGACACATTTGGTCAGTGTCACCTGCAAGTATTATCCACTTGCATTATCTCAAAAGCTATGAAGAACCTACAGATGTCTCTTACATCTGCTTTAGGACACACAGGTTTGCCTGCAGCCATTGTCTGCTATCTCATGAACCAAGACTGATGAAAACATTTAGCAACCAGGTGAGTAATTGAGAAAACTTACTCTTGGGATAGCTCCTTAAAAGAGTTGTTACTAGATTCATGAAATATTATGCCTGTAGCAAGAACTGCATTATAAATCCCTCCAGCTCCAGACAAGTGATATTAATTTTTTTCACACTAGTGGCACATTAATGGAGAAAAAGCACTTCCACATTCCACAGATCTGACACTGACAGCTGAACAGAAGTATATATGCAGCTGGGTCTCCTGTTCAGTAAATAAAAGGAAGATCAAAGGATGTTCACTAATTGAGAGGAGCTTGCCAAAGGATATATTGTATTTGTTTTGTGTTCTGATCAAATGTGTGTGCTATTCACTTTAATAAAATAGGGAGATTTAAAATAGAAACAAAGTTCCCAAAAACCTAATCAATCTCTGTTTAATGTTGATGTATATGAAGTTTTTTGGCACTAGTATAGAGAAGAAAATATTTTTTGACTACATGCAAAAATGAACCACCACCCACAACAAAATTCATAGGCAAGTTCTAATGCATAAGTCCTGGTTTAAAAATGGTTTTGATTCATACAGGCATCCTATTTTTGCCCCAAACTTGTTCTCAGTATTCTATTTTAGAAGGGCTGTGAAATGCTTATACAGGAATACCCTGAGAAATACAGGCTATTTCAGCCTAGACTTCAAAAACTTCTCTGTTTTGTGGAGTAGTTGCTGTACATTTTTGATACTTCACAGAAAGAAGGATTGTCTTCCAAATGTATTTTGACAGCTTGTTCTGATCATTTAGTATGAAAAAAGTAATGGTGATGCCACTCATAAATATAAATTAAAAATATATTAGAGATGTAGGAAATGTACCTGTACTAAATGCACATATAGATACACTTCCTATGCAACATATACACTCTGTGCTATAGACAGTCTTTGACAGTCTAGGGAACTTGAAAACCTGTTTCAACAAATCCATGCATTTATCGCATTCTTAAAAAATGTTAATGCAGTCTTGTGTTAATTTTAGACATTTAGAGATAGTCCCTGTGACAACAGGGAACATGTGAAGAAAATATGGAAAGGTTTATATAAACACTAAATAACTATTAAAAAATTTTAAGGCAATTATTTTTACCAATTTCCACCTTTTAGTTGCTATATTTGAGAATTTTAGTATGATGAAATTTCAGGTGTATTCTCAGTATATTTTGCTTAGCAGAAGATGAGTTCTTCAGTCAGACTAATGCTTTCACACATATATTTCCATGCTTCATAAAAGCATCCCCAGCATTAGGTGGGTTTTAAAGACACAGACTAGAGTCTGGAAGTCACAACAAACTAAATTTTGCATATTTTAGCCATTAACAAGAGAGTCCTTCATTATCCAGAGATAATGTGTCTGCTGATGCATATTCTTGAACAGACTTCTCTTCCTAAAATGTGCTTCATACAGCACAAGGCTTTCTGACTTACAAGGTAGGTAGGTCTATTTTCTGCCTGTTTTAGTTGAAAAGTATTGACTTTTCCTTTATCCACATCATCCTGCTCCAAATATCAGACACCTCTGAAGCATAAAGAAGCAAGTTTTAGCTTTCTCAAATTCATTTAAATGTAGACTTTAGAAAACAGCCTTCAACAACACAGCCAGGACCTGCCCTGCCACAGTTCTCACTTTCTCTCTCTTTGCTAGAAAAGTCTCTCATTCCCCCTCTTGTGATTGAACACCAGATTTATTTTGAACTGTGAACCCATTTTAATGTCTCGGATTAAAACAGATAAGCAGCAAATACAGCAAAATTTAGTAACAATGTAATTCACACTCCTTACCCAGCTGTTTCACTTCTATTGATTGCTTCTTTTAAGAGAAAGCTTTCTGCTCCTCAGACTTTTAATGAGCATCCTACACACTTTTAGTGACTTCCTATTTTGATTCCCATACAAAGAATGTTTCCTTCAAGATGCTACAAGTTTTTCTGAAATCGTTGCTATTCAACCGTGTGAGAGCAAAGTGCATGTTGCTTTCTCTGTTGGAGGGGAAAGACTGGATGAGTTTCTTTAGAAGTTTGTTTCTCTTCACACAGCTGGAGATGTCTTCCTTCAGTAAATTCCGGCTTTGAAACAGTCTGTTCTTATATATCCATTTTACACCCAGCAGTAGCTCTTTTCAAGATATAAACCACTACCCAGTCTGACTAAAAACTCTACTGCTAATCTAAAAGCTTCTGTTATAAGAACATCTAAATTCACCCATAATTAGTCCCAATGGTTTGGAAACATCTTCAAAATTTTCAAAGCATTCAAAACAGTTCAAAACTTTTTCAAACATTTTCAAAATTTTCTAGAAAGAGTTAAATGCTACAAGCATACATTAATTTCTGCGTAGCTGTTACTTGCATGTTTACCCAGAAGGTCTTAAAAAGAAAGCTATACTTTCGTATTTAAATTAATGCTAAAACTTTTTTTCTATTTTGGGTTCTTTTTGGTTTTTCTCCTTGGACTATGTTCTGGACTACCCACTGACTATTCGGTTGCCTATGATGTTGGTCTTTCCAGCTTCATAACTTTCACAAGCAGACCACAACAAATAATCTACAATAACTCATATTTATTTCATGACTGGAGAACAGCTGGCTAATCAAAACAAAAGATAAGCCCTCTAAAGTATTAGTAAAAGTATATTTATAAAGGAAGTCTTTATACAGAGTTGTGAATTATTGTAATAGCCTAGTCTGCTCTTGGACCTAACGATGTTCACTTGGCATTATTCTATACATCTTTTCATAGAATAACTTTTACCAAAGTTGGTGGTCCCTGTAAGTTTTCCAAAAAAGAGGTATTTCCATTGTATACTGATATCCAAAAGCCGTCAGGCTGCAATTTACCTTTCTGGTTTAAGCCTCTAACCATGAATACTGCTAAGCTGAGGATTTTTTGAAAGTGTTTTTGTTTCCATCGCCTGGTAGTGCTCTTCCTAACAATTGGCACCCGCAGTGGCTCTCCAGCTTTTTTTAAGCTTGTTTCCCTTAAGAGCTGCACTAAATCTGAGACTGAATTGTTCAAAATGGCCAAAATTGATTTTTTCTGACTCAGAGTAAGCCCTTTGCTTTATATACACACCTTTCTGCCTGACATTTACCCATACTTTTTCAGTCCTGCTGACACACACAGCATGACATGTTGATTTTCTGGGATCTCATTTATGAGTTCTTTTAAATAATCACCCACTGGATGGTTCAAGTCTTCCTTTTGATTCATGAGCATCACATCACCTGTCAAGGTATTGACAATGATCTTGCATTTCTATAAAAGAGTGCTAAGTGTTTGTAAGCAGGGTGAAATGGGCTATGAAAATGTTTTTATAACCAGCTTGTAACTGTCTTTGGCATGCTTCAAAGGCAGGCAAACCATTTCATCACATGTACAACTGTGTAATGAACCCAGGTAATTACTGGGAGGGAGAACTGTAAAAGCATTTACTGATTTACTGGAGTCTGGAGTCAATGGTAATCCTAAAAAAACCAAAAAAAACCCAAAAAAAAAAAAAAAAACCAAAACAAAAACAAAAAATAAAACTAAAACAAAACAAAAAAACAAAAACAAAAATAAAAACAAAAACAAAAACAAACAAACAAAAAACTTATTCTTTGGCCAGATTTACCATGTGAGGAATTTTGGAACAATTTGGTGGAGCTCAGTGGCTAAATTTTATGATTTCTTTTATCTGCTATTCTGACCATGCAAGAGAAAGGAGATTACACTTATGTTAATATTATGTTGATGCTGTCAATTCTCAAAATAACAAGAAAGGAAAGGTGTCATCAAAGCTTTAGAATGTCCAACACAATAACCCCTGCTTTTGCTTAGAGGAAGGAATGGAATATTAAAAAAAAATCCTAAAACTAAAACAGACAAACAAACACAAACAAAAAACCTAAAACAACAGCAAAACACAAACAAAACAAACAACAAAACACAACAAATAAAAACAAACAAACAAACAAACAAAAATAATATATGTCATAACCAGTTTGAATTTGTAGCACGAAAGAATTTAATTTCTCCTTTTTGCAGCTAGTACATAGCCAGGCACTAAGGTTTGTGACAGCCAACTCTTTTTTAGACAAATGCCCAGCTTCCCACTCCAAGCCATGCTCTTCTTCAAGTGCTCCCAGCTATGTTCTACTGGCACATTACATCTTTTGAGATAACTGGCCTTCTTCTCTGTCTTGTAAAAAAGAAAAGTATCTCTTTAAAGTTGTGACTCTGGTTTAGAGTAACAGGAGAAAAAACATGGAAAAATTAATAATTGAAATTCAATTAATATCCTGTTCATTTAATCATATAAAAAGTACTTGCTCTCAGTTCCTCACCCTGAAATTCATAAAACATCTTGCCTTTTTTGTCTACAATATACAGTAGCCACTGAAAAGCTGGAGATGAATGCCAGTCTGCTATTCCTGCTTTGAGGAGGATGTACTGTGATGCTCTAAGAACATTAAGCTGTAAATAGCTGTGAAGATAGATGCCTGGGTCATGCACTGAAAAAGATTATGGTGTCTTCTTAACAACATAAATTTCCAGTCCCTTCTTTTTACAAAGTCTTTATATACTAAAAGGCCTATTCCTTGTGTAAGTCAAATGTTTCATTTCAACACATTCAAGGTACCACACTTTTTCTCCCCAGTACATAGATGTCAACTTTATAGCACCTCAGATTCTTTCCAAGCACACTGATATAAGCTCCACAGTACCTCAGACTGGGTAAAGAACTGCCAGTTCATGAAAATCTTCAAAAAGTCCAAAATGTCTTCCCTGTCTTCTGCAAACAATTAAGTCATGAAGAAAATTCCTTTCTATTGAAATGCATTATAGATTGCATTCCCATGAGCTATCAGCGCTCAGAATCCTTCCTTTCACAGGTATGACTGCTCACTCCATAAGTAAAATGACAGAACTTTAAGTGTGGTTATCAGACACCTAAACTCCCTATGTAACCTAAACAAACTACAGCCAGGGATGTTTGAAGCAGTTCTTGTTGCTTTTTGAAGAAAATGGCACTGAACTCTGCACAAGCAGTTATAGCTCTGCAGGTTTTTTGTCTGGCATGACTTTTGAGAATACTTTACTCCAAACTTTTTCACATCTGGACCTTGATAATGAAGGTTATCATTAAGCTAACTGAAATTTGGGGTATAAAAAGATTCCCCTTTTACAGAATCACTGTAGCTTTTGATCTGAGAATATTTTCTAAATGCAGCTGTAGTGCTAATTGCTATGGTTTTTTTTTTCTGTCTAGCTACTCTAGTGTGTCCTGCAGCTGTTTTGCTGCTGCTGCTATTTCTGCATTCATTGCAACCCCAAGAGAAAGAGACAGGACAGAACAGAAAATACATGTCACTAAAAGTATTATTTGGATCTACTATATGTCCCTCCTTTTTTGTGGATGAACATGTTAGAGGGGACAAGATTTACATCTGTGAAACCTCAACTACAAACAGGCAATTTCAGATTGAGTTGAATTCCTTCATTCTTTTAAAGATACTTACTGATCCAGTTGAAGAAAGCCATGACAGAAAAATACCCTTTTATTTATTTTCAATTAGAAGGTCAATCAAAATTTCAAAAACTATCATTGTAGAAAATAATCTTGCAATTCCTCATTATGTCTAGTCTTCAGAAGGCAGTTGGGTCAGTATATGCCTCACACAGCTAAAGTCAGAGAATACAGAATTATAGAATATGCTGAGATGGAAGGGACCCATCAGGATCATTACCTGTGCAGGTCGCCCCAAGAGTCACACCATGTGCTGAGAGCATTATCCAAATGCTTCTGGAACTCAGATAGAAGCGCTATACTTGGGTACTTTGACCACTTCCCAGCCTGTTGCAGTGCCCAACCACCCCATTCCACATTTTCCTGATATCAAATCTAACCTCCCCTGACTCATGCCATTTCTTCAAGTCCTGTCACTGGTCACAACCTTGAAGAGACTGGTATCTGCCTCTCCACTTTGCCTCATGAGGATGTTGAAGACTGCAGTGAGGTCTCTCCTCAGTCTTCCCTTCTCCAGGCTGAACAAATCAAATTACCTCAGCCACTCCTCATAAAGCTTTCCTTCCAGACCTTTCAACATCCTCAAGCCCTCTTTTGGATGCTCCCTAATGGCTTTATATCTCTGTTATATTGTGGCACCCAAAACTGACCCCAGCGCTGGAGGTGAGGCTGCCCCAGTGCAGAGCACAGCAGGACAATCCCCTCCCTTTCTGGCTGGTCATGCTGTGCCTGATGCACCCCAGGACACAGGTGACCCTCCTGGCTGCCAGTGCATTCCTGACTTGGGTTTGTTTTGCCATTGATCTGGACGTGCAGGTCCCTTTGTGCAGGGCTGCTCTCTGGCCTATCATTCCCCAGCCTGTGCACACAACCAGGGTTGCCCCATCCCAGGTGCAGAATCCAGCACTTCCCCTTGTCGAACTCCATATGGTGGGTGATTGGTCTCTAATTTGCCAAGTCCTTCTGAATAGATCCCACATCTTGTCCCAGTTCTTCCCTTCTTCACCAGCACCCATTGTAGGGCCACTCCTCACTTTCAGCCTCCCCAAGCTTTGTGATGAGGAGACAGATCTGCCCTGAGGAGAAGACCTCTCTCCATTTTTATGCTCTTCAGTAGGCTGTCTGCCATTATTAGCAACTAGAAGACACTGTTTTCCAGAGGGATTTTCAGATCATTCCTTCATCAGCTTCCCCTAGGACATATTATGCTAACATGTCATCTTCAGAGCCTTTCCTACTGTGTTGGCGTTTTGGCCAACAAATGCCCCTAAGCTTTTCTCACTCTTGCAGACAAACTCCAAATCATGAGTTTGGTTTTTTTTCCTAGAATAGTTGGCTCCTGAGGTCTTCGCCAAAGGTGAATTATGTTAGTTTGAAGCTTCTAGACTTGCTGGTGTTTAGCACATCTAGTTATTTACCTGCCTGAAGTTAGTAATTCACGTAGAATTGTCTTCCTCGTTTCCTCTCCTTCGCCCATCCTTGGCATATCTTTTGCACAAAGCACAAGCTGCAAAATCTGCCTTGCAGAGGCTTTACTATTATGAATAACGTTGAAATATCCTGATCATTTCTTCTTTTTTCCTCAAATTCTTATCAGGGCATGTCTCAACAAATATTTCAGCAAATATCATGCTGCATATAACCTTTTATTTAGCAGTAGCTGCTAAGCTGGGAGTCCTGGGAATCTTATCCTAAGCCTGGAAAGAAATGCTTAGAAACTGAAAAACTTAGCAAAAAAAACATGGAAAAAAAATCTGCTTCTTATCAAGTCCTGAAGTATCTTAAAAACTGAAAGCCTGAAATCATGTGCATCTAAAATGTGGTTACTTCAGCTCTTGCACATATTTGTCCACAAAATTTCAAATATTTCCCTTTCTGAGATCTCATTTTATTTCTTCACAGCTTTTCAGCATTTTGAGAGGAGTCTGGTTTTGAAAGAACTATTATTATTGCACTTCTATTATATATCTAAAATAGATTTCGATTTGCAAGCAGTAAGATGTACAATATGGTTAGAGGGGGTTTTTTAATATGTATTGATTAAAACATTTAGAGCTAGCAGAGAGGCATTTAAAGAAAACAAACACAAAGAATGTAGTACCAGAACACAGGCTACAGATGTGCAACCTCTATCATAGATTCTCCTGCAGGATTTTAGAAATCTTTTTTTCTACACTGCTCTTAGCCACAGATGGTCTCTGGAATTCCAGGGAAAAAAACAGTGTATTTTGGGTAATGAGGAAATAAATGCTAGTATGGAGTCCTATATGACAAATACTACTAATAGCACTGACATATCAAAGGGGCAGATTTTTCTGGAGGAAAGTATTACGGTGTATAAACTGTAACACTGCTGAAGGCAAATCTTGCCTTGCCTCAAAATTTCTTAAGGATTTCAATAATCCTCTGTTAAAGAGAAAAGCCTTAATGCAATAAAGCAGCACTGATTAGTGAAGGTAGGTATGTAAAATTTTTTGTGTCTGAACACATATAAAAGTAGTTATAATCAGAACTCGAGCTTTGCAGGAACCCATTTGCAGGATTTTCAGATAGAAGAGAATAAAGAAATTTAAAGGTTGAGTTTTCCTATTCTGCACCAGGAAAGTTGCTTTAAACCAAGGTGCAGTGCAGTGTAAAAATGTGACAAGTCCCAGAAACATTCAATGAATGGATGGTGTAGATGCCTACCATCCCACATCACCTCTGCAAGCACATTATGCTGTGAAACTCGCAGCTTTATCTCCTTCTTTCTACTAGCAAATTCATTTCACAAAATTTATAACTCTATATTTCTGTGTTACTATGAAATGCAGAATAATAATTTACACTTTTTTCTTCCAGACAAGAACTAGAAATGTGATGATTTTAAAAAGAGAACAGACACTCACAAAATCACAAAATGGCAGAACCACTGGTAGAAGAAAAAGTCATCAGCTATTGCTGTACTCTTAACTTATTTGTGGCAGAAGTAGCAATAGGTGACCACTTCCTGAAAATTCATATTAGCTAGAAGTTGGTTGGAAAGGACCTCAAGAATTTCTCGGTCCAGGCTCCTGATCAAAGCAGGGTTAACTCTGAAATTAGATCACATTGCTTAATTGGTGTCTGAAAACAATGTCCTTGCTTCCCTTTTCAGTTGTGGGAAGGCTTCAGTTTGGGATGGCTTCTAAAAACTTGAACTAACACTGACATTGTGAGGCAGGGGAATCAAATCCATGCAGATTCACATTGGGTACAGTTTAAATGCTACTTGGCTATCTGGCATGTGACCTTTTAAATTTAATTTTATGTACCTAATGCATACACAGACAGAAACTAATTACAACTGGACAAATATATGTTTTTAGCTTAATTTATCTCAGAAGTTTCATTACAACTAATATATTTGTTTCTTTAATGCCTCTAGGTTTGCCTTCAACTAAATGCTTTTTTGATAAGTTATTTATAATCTCTGTTACAAAGTATTCATCCTTCATACTGTGTTAAGAGTTCATCAGTCAACTCAATCACATTAATTAAAAATCATAGTGTAAGAATTCATATTCTTCTATGAATTTTAAGGAAGCATGATTTCAGGTTTTTTTAAACTAAACAACCTGTCACAAAGAGTCATATCCCAGTGCTCTGGGACAAAATAACACTAAGAACAATTTCCAGGTGTAGTTCAGCATAGGAAAACACAGGTTTTCTTGGTGAAGTACCAGCCATGCAATTAAAAATCTGTTGGCCCAGGGCATCTAAACCAGAAGCATTAGGACACAGCTAAACATGGTGTGTATGGCAAGGTTTTTATGAAAATATTTCATACCTATGAAAATCAAATATTCTGCAGCTTTTGAAGTACTTGAAATTACTTTTGTTACCTGTTCCAGATGCAATGAACCTTGTTTTATCACCCTTTAGCAAACATGGCATTGTTGGGGCCATTCAATTTTTAAGATAACTGCTACCACTACAAACATTATCTGCACTTCACAGGTAGGCCATGTGCACAGACACGTTGCAATTTGCTTAACCAAGCTGCTAAACTGAGACTTGAAACCAGATGTCCAAAGTCAGAGCTGTTGTCTGACTTCTTTTCACACTATCATAGTAGGGTTTATAGTTTCACTGCCACCCTAAACCTCACATGTACCATTGGCATCTGACATACCAACTATTTCACTTGGCCTGATAATCAAGATGTACTCAAGTAACAATTTGGTCCATGCATTTGTCACTAGCACGTGCTTTTTGTCCATCTGTATGGCCCGCTCCATCTAACTTCACCCAGAAAAATTTCCCTATCCTTCCACTCCTTCCCCTGCTTTTGGATAGCAAAACTACTGCAGGTAATCTGACAGCAGATGATTAATGCAGGGAAGGGCAACTTGTCTCAAAAAAATCTGTAGCTAATAAATCCACTCATGTTTTTCCCTTTCTTTGACCAATCAGTTTAAAATTCATTAGCTTGACCCATACATTTTCTGAGAGCAGTCTCAGCACAAATTAAAGAGCCATCCATCCTCAATAAGTAAGAGGGAGTCTGCTCAATACTCAAAGCCACAGTCTCCATAGTGACCAAAACACAGGATATCTTACTACTCCATCAGCACAAGGGGTGTTCATAGGGCCCTAACACCATCATATCATCCTACTTGCCCTGTCACTGTAAGTTTTAAGCCTCCCAGAATCTTCACCAGCAGAAGGCATTTAGCACAACCTGCAAATGTTCACAAAGTTCTCTGAAACCTTCAAGTCCAAACATCGCATTTCTTTCCAAGCCATGCAAGGGTTTCAGGCCTTAAGACAGCAGGTGGAACAAGTGGGGCAGAGTTACCATGACTTTTCAATCATTGCTGAGCCTTCTCCAGTATCTCTTCCACCAGATCATATTTAATTGAGACAAAGGTCTTCGTCTCATGTGGAATTAATGAAAGGTGATGCAGTTAGTTACCCTGAGAGACATGTCACCTATTAGCAAAAAGCTTCAGTAAAACAATGGTTTGCAAGCTCCTGTGAGGATACAATTCCCATCTTGTGCCTTTTAACTGTCAGTTAAAACACCTATGGTGCTCCTGAAAAAAAAAGATGCAGTTGGGTAGTTCAGCTGAGTGAGCTGTTCATTCAAAACCACAGCAAGAGGAGACATATTCATCCCAAGGACTCACAAAGGTCACAGATCTCAGGCTGACTCTCCTTTTCATTATTCTAACTAGTAACACCACTGCTGCAAAAGGGTGAATGAATCAGTCTGTGGTTCATGTCTCCTGCCTCTCCTCATCTGATAAAGAGGGGGGATAGCTGCAAGGATTCCTGCTCTCTGGGTCTACATGGACATGATCAAATCATGAACTGCAAGGAGAAATCAGCTCAGCATTGACTCCTCTTGGCTTCTGTTGGACTTGTTCCTGGGATACATAACAACCCAAGGGAAGAAAAGGGAAGAAAAGGGAAGAAAATTGACTTGGAATGAAAGAATCTCTGTCTTGGCATAAGAATCTCTGTTTCAGTGCCTTGGAAAGGCTGGGGAGAGAATGGCTCTCATCACATCCCGCTTGTCTTAACTCAGACGTAGCTACCTTTCACTTCCCATGAAAAATACCCTGACAGCAGTATCTGAAGGGCTTTATAACAAGCTTGTTGTAAAGTATAGCTAGCCCTGTATCCCTTGCTTCCAGTCAAAGATCCTAATTCTTGCACCTGATTTCCTTTCCCACTGAGAGTGTTGTGAATCTGACATGCTGCCATACATTTGAAACATCATTATGGAGTTCATCTCCCGACCTGCTTCTCTCTCTCCTCCCCCAGACACTTTTTGAACTGATCTGTTGTCAAGTGTCTTGTCTTATATTTGTCTTGCCTCATCTTAGGGCAAGTAACATGTCTCTCTCCACACTTCTAAAATGTGTGTGATTTGATCCCACTCTATAAATGTTTTAGAATAACAATAGTACCAAAGGATGCTTGCACATCTCAGCTGTCAGGGAATCAAAGAAGAACATTTTCCACTCTAAATATTAACTGTTAGAGTCTTCTATTTGTATCATAATTGAAAACCATTATCGTAATTGTTTAGCAGAGCCACCAAAGGCACAGGCCTAAAATGGAAATGAATGAAGCAGCTATGGAAATGACATCTTAATAAGAAAAATGAAATTCAAACCCCTACTGCAAGTACAGTGTATAATCCATTATATGGAGATTAGATGAGATATAAATACCTGAAGGATGTAAGATGATTGATCTGGTATGTCATCTGGTTTTGCAGCCATAAAATGTCGAACAACAGGTATCTGAACACTGCAAATCACCTAACTACAGCTTTTTCATGGCTTTTTCATGGAGGGTGAGAAAGGAATTTAACAACTTGCACTTTCAGGCAAGGCCTTATTCCATTCTAGGTGCAGCATTTTAGCTGGGTTTTGGTCTCCTCCTTTTAACCCAGAAAGTCCTGTCAGGGCCTGAATAAATTTTTTTTAATTCCTTGGATCTGAAACTCAGTGGATGAAGGTTCAATTCCCAGTCTACCAATAGTGTTAACCTCTTTATAATTCAGCTGCTTGCTCATGACATGTAGCAATAAAGCTAGACTTTACCATTTACAGGTGGAGGAAACATTTGGTAATCTTCATGATATGCCAAAATACTGTATCAATTCTGGGTATTGTCATATTCAGACTGCTCTGAAACCTCAAAGACATAGAAAAAGGAAGCAATCAAGACTGCATTGAAGAGCATGGGATCTGGGGAAGGGTTGACTCCTGAGAGAGATTGCTACTCCCAAGATACTAGGCTGAAAAAGCCAGAGTTTTAGTAGACTTTTTAGAATCTATAGAAATTCCCTGTTTCTCATTGATTTTTAAGTGAAAATAATGAGGACTGACAAGTCTTCTGAATCCCTTCCTATTGAGCTAGGGAGAAATCTTCATCCACATGTGAGTTATTCCAGTGGAAATTACTTATCCTGATGTTTGTGTCATTCCTATTTTTGCTGTGGTGGTCCAGAACCTCAAAAACATGAATCAACCATGGAGGCAGCTCAACACAAAGATAGGACAGGCATCTGAGAATTCTAAGGGTGGAAAAAATCAGAGATTGTTTACCTTCCTCTACAAAGCTCATTCACTAGAAAACAAGCAACAGAGCAGGAACCCCAGTGTTTAGACGCTAGTCAGATATTCCTGATTTCACCCAAATCATCAAGAAGCTCCATAAGTGGGTGGCCATAAGGGCATTCTGCAGCAAAGTATGTTTCAATTACAGATACGTAATGCTCATAATTGAAGGACACACCACAATCACTGTAGCAAAGCTAAAGGGACAGCAAGAAGGATGATGCTCCTGCTGTGCATTTTCTCTAGACAACTTTTAGCCTGAACCACTCATGCTGGTGGTTTCTGTAACACACACACCAACACTGCACTTTAAGTGCAGGCAGTCATTGAGCATAGCTGGGGAAAAAAGTCTCAACCTTAGCACAGGCTCAAATACACATGGTTTCTTTACAGAAGGCACATTTTCAGTTTAACCATGCTATATTATATCTCACCAGATTTTGGTAAATTTCTCTCTTGTCTGGGGTTTGTAACACACAAATCAAAGGCTCCTGATTAGAAGGATCTATTTAATGAGCACAGTAAAAGACTGGAAGAGAGCTAGGATAATTCACTGAACTTGGATAGCCACGTACAAGCAATATCCTTCAGGTACATACAGATTGGGAGTACTTAGCTAAAAGTAATGTCATAATCGGCAATAATCATTAATGGGAAAACCTGAAATCCACAGTCTAACCTCCTTATTCAGTAGTAACTAAACCCTTTGATCTCCAAGACTGTCTCCTCTACTCATAACAACGTCACTAGCAGATTTATAGTCATAAATTAATTACAGGAATGAATTAATTATTTAGAAGGTAAACTTGCACCAAGTTACACAGGTTGCTTTAAAGACACTTACAGAAAAGAAGATGACTATTTTCTTGAAGAGTTCCCAACTTTACTCCAAGCCCTGGCAGCTGTGCAATATCCTTCCACAATGACTGGAGAAGAGCTTAACATTATAGGAAGAAACAGTCCACTAAAGTGTGGTCTGCTTTTATGCTGTTCATTTCAGGCTGTCCCCACTTAAAGCATGTGCACTTTATACAGATTTCATTAATGTCAGAGCCATTACATTTGTTCAGTAGCTAATGGGAAATATTAAGTGTACTGGAATAAATAAGGCTAAGTAGAAGAGGCCTTAATATTTGGCTTTCAGCAAGCTCTCTTGTCAAGCTGTCACTTTTTGCATGTTATTGTCTATACATATTCTAGAGAACAAGCTGCAGGAAGGCTGGAATAGGAAGATACCAGGACACCACTCCAGGGTAGCTACAGGTAACTCCTAGCTAGCTGTGTCAGCAGTTGCACGTGGTCATTTTTAATCTCTCAGTGTGCTAAGTGTAACTGTTATATAGCTTGAAGGCAACTAGCCTGAAAATTGCCACAGCTTGGAAGCCCGTTTTGTGTTCAAGAGATTAAGGAGAGATTGGAAAATTTGGGTTTCTATCCTTGGCTCGATCAACAGATTATGCTTTGTGATCCCTTAATGGATTTTTTTTTCACTATAATTACTCACATTACCACATCCTTTCTTCTGCCTTCTCTAGTTAGATCATTGCTACTCAAGTCAGATGCTACACCCTCTGCATACTTGAAAGCTTCCTGATGTAGTGGGGATCCTTTCTGGATAGACAGTCAAGTATCAGAAGGCATGAAATAAGAATATTTCTGATTCTCTGAGTTTTTTAGGCATAATCTGATTAGCACCATGCACCAGGTTCAGTCTCAGTAGAGCTACTTGCCAGTTCCATTTCTGGCTGCTCCAAAATTTGCTTTGCTGCTGCTATATTACCTTCCTACCTAATTAGGATAATCCCAAAGAAGTGAGGCATTGGGAGGAATGAAGACTTCAGAAAATATAACTGACTTCAGGAGAAAAAGATTCCCTTGTGAATTCAACTTTTTCTGCCTGGTTTAAATGTCACAGCATTTTATTCTTATCCCACTCACCCTGGCTCCCATCTTTCATGTTCTGCAAACTGTTTTAATGAGCAGCACATGCTGACACACAACAATATTGGGTCAGTTTTTATATCTTCAAGTCATTCACATGAATGTTTTTCTACCATTGCTCTGTAGATTCTTCTGAGGTATAATATTAAAACAGTGGGCTGGCCCCTTAACACAACCCAACTACCTGACAGAAAAGACCAGAGAAGCTGGCATGGCCCCTTAGAATTTCAGTCACTTGCCTCTGAGTTTAACAGATGATGAAAATAATTAAAACCCAACTGTTTAGTTTTGTTGGAGTATATTTTGTCATCCAGCATTCTTAGTGCAGATAAGCAGACCGGTAATGTAGCTGTTTGGAGTACCTACAGACTTATCCCTGTATTTCTACAGTTAAGCAAATACAGTTCATAACCAGACGCTGTCTGGGCCACTGAGGTCCATTCTGCCTGCAGATTATTGTCTGCATCAATTCAATGTTACCATGAGCCTGGTACCAGCCTCTCAGTCCTCCGACACAATCATTTCTGCAAACTTTACATGCTGGACTGTGGCGCTTTTCAATAACGTGTCCATGACAGGGAATTAATACTGCTTTTAGATGTTTTGACAACATATTAACAGATGTTGTGTAAGATCTTTCTCCAAGCAGCCCCAACCACAAAATTTTTCTTCAGTGTCAGCTGTTTAGTACTAGTGTTATCCACCCTATTTTTCATTTTCTTCAGCTCAGCCATAACAGACTTCTCAATTCCTACTCCAGTTTTATTTAATCCCATCTGAACATAGGGAGAAATTCAGAAACTTATACAGACATGTATAGAAAAATTCTCACCATTAGCTTTCATAATGGGACTAATACTTTCCTTCTTCTTGTGAAATGCATTGATCAATATCCCTCAACTTAGCTGAACCTGATGTTTAAGCAGGAGTTTACTTCAATTTGTTTCCTTTGTTTCTGGTCATGTATTTATCTTAAGGATATTCCAATTAAAAATGTTATTCAAATATATTCCTACAGATGTTGTTTCATCAGTAAACTCTTTCCACTTTACTCATAATAATTTGTCTAATTTGCTAATTATCTACATCCAACATATTGATTCTTCATCAATTCAAATTCTGTTGCCATCATAAAACAAATAATCAAACAAAACCCCACCAAAACCATAATGTGTAGTAGAACAGCATGAGATGTTTGATCCCATTTCTCACTTCCCACATGTATTTAATTATGTTCTCAGATAATATTTTTACTTATAGTCTATATCTGTTTCTTATATAGCATTCTCCCACTTTTTAATTGTTTGGAGTTTTTTCTGGTGTTTGACTCGAAACACAGACTACAAGTCTCCAGTACTTATTACTACAGTCTTCCAACAGAAACATTTCATGCTCTTGGGTTCTGGTTTTAACTCACAAGAGTATTTTCAACTTTCATTTCTTCATCCTTACTAATCTTTGTCTGCATCCTTAAGATGAACAACTCCATCACTATTATTACTGAAAACCTGCAGCAAAGTATTCTGTCTGTTTTGAGGAGTATCTAAATTACTATCTCAGTCTCATCCTCACTGAAAAATCATTCAAGTTTTCTTTTTCTCATTTTCTATTAATGTTTTAAGAACCTGTTGCTGCCCTGTGCAAGATCAACTCATCTTGACTTCTCCCATTTCCCTCTTTTCCTACACTTAGCAGATTGATTTTTGCAGATTTTGTTGATTTGTGCTTTATTCCATGTATTTTTAGATATGTTTCACTGGTTTGCTTAAACACACTCCAAATGTACATTTATCTATTTTCTCTTTATTTCTCCTCATCTTGAACTGTTCTCTGTTCCTTGACAAATAATATCCATAATTCAGCACTAAAATACAGAATAGTTGTGCTGATGGTCATTTTAGGTGTCAATCAGGTCTAAGCCCTCTTTTCCATGCCTGACAATCAGAACCACTATTGCTTACACTACAAAGGCAGATTCTCTAGTCATCTACAAAAATCTCTATTTTGTGTAGAGGAAGAAGTTGCCTAAGACTAGCAGATTGTTTTGTGTATTTCTGCAATGAATGTAGCTCAGTGTTTCCTGCGCAGATCTCAAAGATCTCCTCAATACAGTTCTTACCATTCAGGCAGACTTTCTATCTTCCATCTTCTTTGCACATTCAGCTATCTGTCACTCTCTTTTATACTTGTGTTCACCCTTTTCTAAAGGCACTCCTGGGATGAAGCAATGTAGTCAAGTTTGTATATCTATAAACTAGACTCAGTCTGAGTTCTGGGCTTTTTGTGCATTTTAAAATGTTTCTTAACCTTTTGTCTCCCTTAAGTTGCTTAAGCAGTAAGAAAACTCAAGACAAGGATCTGTCATATTTTTAATTATCTACTTGAAGAATTTTGTGGATGAGTTACACACGGTAATGTCTTAGGACTGTTGGAGGGCCAATTCCATTTTTTGCACTCAGGCTGGTCAGTATAACCTTTACTTCTCACAAATTTCTCTTTCAAAGTGGGTATTAATAGGCATTTTAACCTGTAAGAGGTAGTCTAGATAATGAAGATATGTAGTTAATTATGATGAAAGTCCAGCCACTGTGCTTAGGGTAATGCAGTGGGATTTGGTGGTTACTGCCTTAAGGAACATTTTATTTTCCATTTAATTTTTAATATTACTTTCAAATCCCCTTCAAAGTTGTTTCTAATAATCTGAAAACTTTTAACTGCAACTGCATGCCTTACCTCTTGGCATTAGACTACAGATACACATCTCCAAGTGCTAACTCTCTGAACAGGGTTAGAAACTTACACCAGGCTGAGTGTCTTCGTTCATCATTGTAAGCTCGTGAATGACAAGCAGTATATCCTTGGTGGTAGCAGCTGAAAACAATAATTTCTATTAAGTATAAAACCAATATTCATAATATAACCCCAGTTTTCTGCCAACCTTTGGAACCATCAAATGCAACTCAGAGTTACTCTTGTTGAGAAATACATTTAGGGCAGGTAGCTCTATTTTGTATTTTGGTGAAGTCTTTGGTCTCATTGTAACTCTCTGAGACACACGGTTCTACAGATTCACAAGTATTTCTAAAGCTCAGTCAGAGAGTGTAGGTAATTTGGGCATATTCTTCTTTTTATGTAAGCACCATCTTAACAACAGGCTCTGTCACACTGCAAAAAAAAAACCAAATTTGTCAGGGAGAGGTAATTTCTGACTACAAAATTATCCACAAAAGTCTTTGATTATGTGAGGCAACTGGTCCAGAAGCCACTGCCTGGGGGCCAGGAACCACCCAGCTTCAAGGAGCTGTAAGATATAAAATAGATGGAGTGTGGATGCTCATGGCAAGGGCATAAGCTTGATGAATCAGGGATAACCCCGCCTTTCTGCAGTCAGACAGCATCCTGAGTCCACCAAGAGTAAAGGGCCTTACACCTACTTTGTTGTTTGTTAAATAATTTCTCTTCTGTTTATTTTGTTTGGCAGGTAAAATACTGGCACTGTCCTGACTCCTGCTCCCAGCTAAAGTCTCAGATTCTCTGTGTGCAGCTGTGTATACGCCTGACTTGTAAAGTTATTAATCAAAGAATCATAGACACACAGAGTAGCTGGGGCTGGAAGGGACCTTGAAGATCATTTAGTTCCAACCCCGGCAATCTGCAGGTTGTTTCTTTGGAAGCAAGTGTTTTAAGTGACAGAAGAGTGAATAAAGCAGCTCCTGTGAGTTCCATACCAGGTAGAATATGCCTGGGCATCAGTATGGCCTGGAGCAGTGCCTGAATCTAATCATCCATTTGGCAGGTTCAATGGCTAAATCCCTTGCTATTGTGATCACTTGAGAGGGCAAAATGATCATACTTTAAAACCTTGTATTAACTTGTAAGATTACAAAAACACCACCCTTTTGTCCTGTGGGATCCTGTTTCACTGTATAAATAAAGAAAATTCATTCTCCCCTTCATTATAAGCCATGGAGCTGAGCTACAACATTTAAAAATAAAAAATAAATATTCAAGAGGGAAAAAAAAATTCTTCCAGAGTTTTCTGCTCTAATATTGAACTACAGCTTCAGAGGAGCAATAATCAATAAGGTATATGGAAACTCCTTGGTTTGTAAGCACATATGCAAGGAGAAAAGTATTTGGAAAACCAAGAATAAGCCAAAGTGCTGTGTTTTGCAGGGAAATCTTCTGAGACTCCCAAATCCTCTTGTGCTTATGTTTTGAGGGGTGCATGTACAAGGCTTCTATCTGCCACCCATGTGTCGAAATGTAATAGGAAATAAAATGAAAAAACCTCATGGGTAATTGATATAGAATACGTAGGCGATCTGAAGGGAAAATCAGAACCAGAGATGTTCCAGGGAACAAAAAAAAAAAAAAAAAAAAAAAAAAAAAAAAAAAAAAAGGAAAGGAAAAAAACGATGATATTTAAAATGCCAGCCTCCTGTGAGCCCGTCTGCTTCCTATCACTTATTTTGCAGCTCTGTGTTCCCATGGTGGACTGCTGCTGCCATCTACTGCCACCAGCACTGCCAGAGGCTGAGCTCCTCTCCTGCAACCTGGTGACGGGAATTGAGGCCAGGCAGGATGGCAGGGCATGAAAGATTTTGAGTCAATCAAGGAAAAACAGTTTCCAAGGAGAGAAAGCATCACAGCCAAGATTAAAAACTCAAGCACAGATTTTTCCATTAATGATATAATGCCCATTTTCTGAGGAGGGAAACCTAAACGGAAATCTTTTGCTTTTAAAAGGGAAGGGGAAAGCTACATCTGGATCCACATTTCTGTCATGTAGTGACCTACACCTATAGTCCTAAACGTTATTAGTTTAAGTGACATGGCTGACAGTCTATGTTCAGCTTCATTAGATGATGAAATGACTTGCACAGCAGGAAAGCTAAGGAAGGACAAACAGCCTGGGGGTAAGTCCAAGTCTCCTAATTCAGTCACCTCTGTTACTCCTGTTCTAGGAACAGAGGGCTTCAGATGCTGCTAATGGAAATCTTATATCTGACCCTTGCTTAAAATTCGCATCAACAAAGACTCAGAGAACAGACAAGCTCCCAGTTATTGCAGGTGTTTCTAAATGAAATCTGGAAGGAAAGCATACTCCAGTGTGTACTGAAAGACTATGGAAAGAACAGGAAAAAAATTTGGCAGGGGACCTACAGCATGTCTGTTACTATCCAGCAAGAGATATGCTGGATTTCATAACCTCTGAATTTCATATAGTCCATTGCAGGTGGCAGCAAAGATCAGACCCAGACCTCCCTGATCTCAGATCATATTTCTTCTCTGTTGGTGTTATATAGCAGCTTTCATTAGCAATACCAATCTACACAGTGGTTGCAGAGATCTGAGAAGTGAAATAAATTAGCCTTTCCCCTTCTCTGTGCAGCTCTTGTGAGACTGTTCTCACTGTTTAAGTCAATTTAGTTTAGTAGTCTCTAACTTGAATTTATTACATTACCTGAAATGCACAGTGGAATAATTTTAAGTTGATTTAGCTGAGCACAGTGATAAAGTCATGTTTTTAATCCTTATACCATTTATCTTTGATAGCTACACTGCACAATGTGGCCCCTGTCTGTATGGATTAAATACAAGCCAGTCTGTATGGCTACCATGCATTTCTGCTACTATGACTTCATAAGAATGCAATATCTATGCATGTCATTATCTTTATTATACACAAAGTACTAAAAGCTAAGTTATATTAGCAGGGGTGCTATGCCCTAGCAGTGTGCTTGAAGCCAGACCACTGTCCACACTGACACAACATTGAAGTATTCCCAGGAATAAACTCTCTCTTCCCTAATCTCCTCTAGGAGCTGATCTACCAAAACTTACCTGACAAGAATGGCCTTTGTAGACCTGCCTTGCTCTACCCTTCAACAGACAGATTCTCCATAGAGCAGCTCTGTAATGAAATAGGAACTAAAATTCTACAGAAGCCTGCTGGCTAAGAGAGAAAACAAAAAAAACACACTGGAAAGCCCTGGGATTTGTGCTGATATTTTTCTTTCAGGACAGAAGTGTTTCCTTCTAAATCAGTTGGCTGAATATTGCACACTTCATATGGAAGCTGATGTGGGTAGGTGGCCTTCCTTAAGACACTGTCAAAGGCTGATCAAAGAGTAACAATTAATTTGACTGAATATCTGAGGCCAAGTATAGTTTTTTGATAGGATTTTTCTTTCTTTCTTTCTTTCTAGTCTTTGTCTCTTTCTCAGGTTCTCCTCTCTTTTAGATTCCTGATTCAGTGTGTCTCTCCCTCATTTCACAGTGTTCAGAAGCTCCCTCCATCCAAAGCTTCTGGAGGACTAAAGGTCATTACAACCCTTTTACTCTGTTTTACAGAGTCTCAGGAAGATGTGTGGGGAAACATTGTTTTCTAACGGTTCATGTTAGCAAGGAGACTTTTGACCTTTCCTGACATAAAGCCTAACTCAACAGAAGAGCTCCTAACCCAGTGATAACCCATCTCCATAGATGCTTGTTCCCTCACAGAGTCCACAGAAGGGAGGAGAGAGGGTTGTGTGGCACTGCAGTCTTCTGGCAATTTATCTCTTGGCCACACTACTGAGCCACAGAGACATTGAAGCCAGATCCAATGCCTGCTTTCAGGTTGTCGAATAAATCCAGTAAAAGAGTGATACTGTCCCAAAAGCTGTGCAAGGTAAATTGTTAAGAGGGGGAAGGTATTATCATCCCCATTTGCAGGTAAGAAAGGAACACAACTCAGGCCTCTGCCTTTCCTTAATGACACTTTTACTGTATGACAAAAACTACACATATGCAATTCCAGAAGATTAATACAGATGCTCAATAATGAGCTAAAATATTATGTGGCAATGAACCACTAATCAAAGATTAATAACCTAGACAATTAAACTTGCCAATAGAATTAAGCAGCTACTTTAAATTATCCCAATCATAAGGATGAGCATTCATTGTTTGTATCTGTACCATATGTGTTACAGAGAGCCTTTTGGAAATTTCACTAAATGTTCTCCATCACCATGGAAGTATCTATGTAGTACTCATTTTCTGCACGGTTTGAGTTTTTGGCTTGGCTTGCACCTGAGAGCTAAAGCGAGTCCTCACCACTGCACAGGGACAGAAAAAAAAAAGGCTACAATAAAAAGCCATAACATTTTTCCTCCTTTTAGAATCTGGCACATACAATTGCAGGAAAAACATGTGATTTGTGCTTACATGATGTACACTGTTACCCCATGCACATCCACTAGACCATCACAGCTTTCCTAAAAAATTAAACAAATCAAGGGCCATCCAACACTAAACCTAAAGATCAAATCAGCAGAGAGGGGGTCTTGCAGGTGTTTTTGGAACCATGAATCTAGGAAAAATTAGGGGAATCAAAACACCTTTGTTTTCCTCTTCACGCCATGGTGAATAAAAACAGGGACTATAATCAAAGCACTCAGGGCATCAAAGGATTATATTTTTCAGAAGGGATTTTTTTCTGCTATTTTATTTATCAGTTTATGTTGTTTTGTCACTGCATTTACATAAAACTGGATGCATTTATAAAAGAATGTGTGAAAAAGAAGCTGATTAATGGGGATACCACAGATCTACTTCTGTGTCTCCCCTCATACCCAGTTTTGACTTTTTCATGCTGTTTCTAGTATGATTTGGTTTCAAGAACAATGAATTTATGAATTCATAAATTCAATAAAGGTCACACACTTATGAGTTACTAGTGGTTTGATTTTAAGGTGCACTTTCCTGTCATATTCCAACCACCTACAATATTACAATTATGCCTTTCTTTAAAATAGAGGGGTATTCCCAACATATTAATCCTTACTAAATAATATTACTTCTGTTGCTCTTCTACTACACGATGGGCTCTTCACCATACCTCATGCTACTGCTGTGTTCAGTGAAGCTCCTGCTGTGTTTCACTCCAGATATGGATGCAGTTCATTGATAACTACAATGATCCTTTTCCCACATTCTATAAATCATCATTGCTGCCTTTCAGACAGTCAATAAAGACTGCCAAAACTTTGAATGCTGAAAATGAAAGGTGCACCTCATATTCAAATGTCAAAAATAGACATAAAACTTCCACTTCCACCCAATAAACTTGGCAGCTTCCTCAGAGCTGCAGGTGCCTATCAGCTCTGTGTGATGACTTTACTTCACTGCAGAAGTGATGGGGCAATAACCAATTTTCTTCTCAGTACCTCTCTGAACTTCATTTTGTTCTAGGTCGCATTTATGAAGGTTATGACCCCATGCAGCAGACATTGAGATGTTGTCTTATTTGATCAGTATATCAGACAATAAAAATTCTGAGGAGAGAATACTACCTTAACACACCTGTCCAATTTAAC
Source organism: Geospiza fortis (assembly GCF_000277835.1). Lineage (NCBI taxonomy): Eukaryota > Metazoa > Chordata > Aves > Passeriformes > Thraupidae > Geospiza > Geospiza fortis. The sequence goes on from NW_005054301.1 coordinate 3,062,820, forward strand.
TTGCATTTGGTGCAATCCTTCTCAAATGGGACAACCTATGACAGCTCAGGATCAAATCCAGACATCTTTCTCATAAACAAAACAGCCACCATAGTGAAAATAAGGTCTGAGTAAACTTCAGCTCCTTCTTTGTGCAACCAGCTATCTCTGAAACTTTCAAAAAGTTGATCATAAGCTTTAGGATTTATGTTGAAACATTCTTTAACTGTAGTATTTAAATGTCTATGCCACACTAACACATATTGATGGGAGAAAGTCTAATTTTTATCCAAGTATTGTGTAGTTGGATGTAATATTCAGGAAGCTGAGTGGCTGAGGGCTGAAAACCCTAAAACTAGTTTCATCACAAAACTTTTCAGAATATTTTTCTTTTCCCTGGAGCATGCTGTCCCTCAGATCTTTCTGCTGGCTATGGGAAAAAAGCCAGCCTGCGCATGAAGCACTTGTCAGCTTGTAGCATGATAACTTCTAGCACAGAAAATGCCTGTTGAATATACTATTCACAATCATTAACCTCAGCCTGAGGCTGTGCACTGAAAAATGGGAATAGAGAAAAGGAAGATGGTCTGGTAGCACCAAATCCCTGACCTTTTCTCTTTTTCTTAGATAAGAGAATCAGTCTGAGTGGTAAAGACCAATTCAACCTCATTGGCTTCAGCAGTCATCAGGTGGTGGGGATGAACTTGGTGTTTCAAAGACTATGCAAGACAGACACCTTTCTGAGTACATTGTTCACTCTTATTTTAGGGTGGCATCATGCAGTGCTAACTCAATTATTTTCATTTAATTTAAAATTATTTTCCTTCCATGTTACTGAACATAAAATAAATCTGATATTTTTAATCTTTTTCCTCTTCCATTATACAGCTTCTCATTAGACAACTGCAATTTTATTTATGTGCAAAAAAGTCAGCTACATATAAGGAAAACAACAGTATTTTTCACAAGTATATGGCTTTGCAGCAAGATCTCTATAGGGCACAGAAACCTATCTAAGAGGTACAGGAGAGAAACCTCACATAAATACCTTATTTACAGAATGCAGATAGGATGGATTTCTTAAGGTGCCTGGCAGAGAAACATGAAGATTGTCAAAACCTTAACCATCTACTTAAAAGTTGTGGTTTTACCAGAACTTTGGTATTTGACGGTCACCACCTTCTCCAAAGGAACTTGGCACACACAAGACATTTGCCTCAAGCCTAAAGGTTCCTGGTGAAACGCTGAAATGTAAAAATGTCCCAGGCTCTGAGAAGGCTTGCAGAGCATGTCAGAACGGGACATGAAGTACTGAGAACCTGTACTCATTTCCCTGCACCTCAGCCTTCATTTCAAACCATGGTTGTTTGGTTTAGACTTTGAGGAAAACGTTCGAGGAATGTCCCAGAAAAATATAAAATATAAAATATAAAATATAAAACTGGAGCTACTTCAGAAAACTTCTAATAATTTTATTCCTAAGATGAATATTCTATTCTCATATATTGAGAAGCTATTGCCTTCAATGACAACCTGCCATGGTCATTTTCGGGGTGTAATCATTGGTGTGGGAAAAAAAATCTCTGCTTTGAATTTCTCAGTATATTTCCCTATAAACATTTAGATAAATTTTTGTATAGAAACATTAGGAAAATTGATATTTAGGACAAGCAGAAATATGTGCATCAGAGCACTAAGGAGGAATGCTTTTGCTGCATGTGTGTTTTTCCCAAGACACTGTTCAACAGTCCTGTATTCTACACAAGACAGATATAGATCCCTATACCAGCTCTTCACTGGCTCATCCCTTATTTCACACTCCACCAATTTTAATGTCTTTCAATTGCTGCAAATAGTAAGACATTATTTCCAATAGTTATATTTAGGTGGGTCTCTTGGTTCTTTCCAGTGAAAAGTAAAGCAATTAAAATTGTGCTGGGGATCTGTACTTGTGTGCTCTCATTTCAGACATGAAAGCCCAGAAGAGCAACCTGTATTTTTTTTTTCTTTTTACATGGCTGAAAGTTTATTTGGTTTGAAATCAAAGTTATGATTTGTTTTTTGCTAGTGATTCATAGCCAACTGCAGTACCTGCCAATTCAGTTGGCATTTGCTCTTCCTCACCTCATCACCACAATAAGCATTCTGCAAAGGAGCTTGATCTTCAAACTGATCTCTGTGAGGGAGCAAGGATTCAGCTCCTTCTGCTGTAGCTGTGTTTGGGCTACAGCAAAAAGAGAAGCAACAGCTCTATATTAATCAGCACCTATGACTTGAAGAAACTAACAAAAGCTAAATTAGAGAGAATTTTGCCTCTTTATAGTCACTTTTATGATCCTTATGTTTAACTTCATCTATAGTGTTTTGTTCTTTAATGCTAAAAATTACATAAGAAACCTGCTTTTCTGACATAAAAGGTTTATATAAAAAATGAATAGACAAATTGTAGCAGGTAAAAAAGGCCTGGCAAACCAAAACACATTTAAACTAATAATTTATAGCACTAAAATTTGTAATATCTTTGAAGTTTACTTTCTTAATGCATACATGGATGTGCATGTGCACTTGCACAGGTGTATATAATGTGCACACAGACATGCAGAGACACGAAGTTGCAGCTAGTTTTCCAAACTGTGAGACAAATGCTTGGACAGAATCCCCTTGGTCTCTTGACAAAGAGGATCACTTTTGATCTCATGTAAATTCACTCAAGTCAGGGGAATTACACCAGAGAGAGGTTTGACCCAGAATGTCAACAGTTTTGAGAAAGTACAGATTTATTTATTATGCAATTATTCACACAGAGGGACTTGCTTTCTCTTTTAAGAGGATGTGTCACGCAGTTTGATGTGTGCTGCTCCTTTTTCAGAAACTGCTTTCTCAGTTCAGGCTAAGGCAGGACAAGCAGTGTCAGGGACTTGCCTATTTGATTTGCCTGTCTTTGCAGTAGGAATATAAAGTTTGCAAGCCAGCCATACTAAGATACGTTGCATGTCCTAGGACAGTGGGGAAGATGGGATTCCTCCTGCCTGGGTAAATAAAGATTGAGATGAATTTTGATACATCTTCACTGCACCTATTTCCCGCTCTTTTGTTAGATCTCATCCCTCCCTTTTCCTTCCCTTGACAATATTTCAGTTTGTTTGGTTACCAGCAGCACATCTTCCCTCTAATGCATATCTAAAGCTCAGTAAAATAGGATCAAGTAGTCCTTTCTAGCACCAAGACAAATAGTCCAGGCTCGCTTGTGTGCCTTTGATTTAGAACTGCCTTCCCTCAAAACATATTGGTCATACACATGCTTCACAGCACTTTCCCCAGATTCCTCTTTCAGCCTTATATGATTTCTCTATGGTCCCACAACTTAATTATAATTGGTTTGTGCACTCCTTCCAGTTAAGAACCAAACAGACACTTATGTAGTGGGGATGGCTGGGTAGAACAAATGCTTTAGTTTCATCTTTGGTCCTCATTTATTTAACACCATGCACATACTGATCTTTACTATTTTACATTCCTACAATCCCAAGTGGCTTTCTGGAACAGATTCATTAGATGTTCCTGTACCTTCTTGTGCCCCAGCTGGCAGCACAGCCGCCCCTAGCCAGCAGTTACTGCAATTCTACAACTGGATTTTCTCTGCTCAAATATAGAATTAATTCTGAGGAAAATCACTATCAGTGCCTCTCTTTCTTCTTTCACACTGAGTGTATTACCTTGTTTATATACCTAAATCCAAGCCTGCCCCACTTAATCCTAGACATTCAACCAAATTTGCAAATCATCCTCAGCTGCCCCTGTGTTTAAGGAAAAGAGGTGGGGAGATTCCTTTAAGCAAAGTCATCTCAGAACTGCACTATTTATGGCAAATGTCTGTATTTTTCTTCTAATAATATGGATGGCCAAAACAATCTTATTTGAGTGTAGTACTCAATGAATAAAACTCAGACAAAAGGCAGCCCCTAGCAGAAATAAAGTCTCCCAATGCAGGTAGATATTCAGTGATTCTGGATCTCTCCATGAGCAAATCCTTTCTCCAGGACCGAAATCCAAACCCCATATAAAGTGCCAAATTGAACTCTTCCTACATCTCTTGGCAGCCACAGCCTCAAGATCCCTGTCATCACTCAGCATATGTATCACTCAACTTACACATCAGACATTTAGAGGTAAGCATTGGTGCCAAAATCTCAATAAGCTGGCAACAAATGTGACTTCCGAGATCAAACACTCAGTGGGACCAAATCCCTCTGTAAGGGCTCTGTGTCTTGGTAGATACCATCTCTTGTTTACTGTCTTTCAAAGAATGGAGTTATTTAACAATGAGCAAAATGCAGGATACGTGCAGGCTTACACACATATCAACAAGAGACTCACTGTCTTGATACCTCATGGGGCTGTTCATGTGCCTCTCATGCAGTGACTAAGCAAAGTGCATGCTCTTTAGACTATGGTGATTTCCAATATAAAGAGCAGGTATGAGCATTCCCCAAAAATTAAATTATGAAGACAGTAGCTGAAGTCCTGAGGGTAACATTGCTGAGTTCCTTTTCAGGACTCAAGAAAGCGCAGCACAAGATAGTCTCTAGGGAATTCTAATACAATCTTCACCAAAAAGAATTATGTTGGTTTGGAGTTTAATCAGTATCTCAGAAATTACATGCAAATTTACAAAGTACTAAATTCATAATTAGTGTAAGTGTTATGAAACTATTTCTTCCCCTTGTAAACTGAGAAACAAGTGATGATTTACAAACAGTACAATCAGTGTACCAGCAGATGTAGGGATACTTCTCATTGTGCCTGCCCATGTGCCAAAAAAAGGGCTTTTATCTTTACGTGATAAAAATCGTAAATAGCAGTAATGTCTCATCCTCCAGCTCAGGGACAGTACAATGCCAATCACGAGATGAGGTTAGAGAAAAATTGCTTACAGAAGCATTGGGATGAACAGACTTATTCTCCAGTAGTGCCTCTGGAATATATATCACAGAAATTATTGGTCTACATCGTCAGTTCAAGCCTTCCAACACAGTACTTACATAGACCTTTAAACTGTCTGGGACACAGAGTAGCCTGACCACAGCAACACAGAGCAACCACTGTGGTCACCAATAAAGCAAAGACAAAGAAAACAAATAAGTTTTTCTTTAAAGTTATCATTGCACAGGGACTGGATTGATACAATGGCAACCCTTAAATGCACTGTCCATATGGAGTATTTCACCTGTGACTCCTGAGCATTTCTGCAATCTTCTAAAGGGAGACAAAACTGCCTCCCTCCCTCTCCAAAATGTAGATACTCTCAAAGATCAAATTCATTTAAAAAGCAGCCCATAATTAAGATTTTTTAAAAGTTAGATTTTGTATTATTAAAGCATAATGGGGTCCCCTAGGTTCCAATTAAGAAGCTGATTAAAAAATCTTCGAGCTTAAGAAGCTGCAGGTAGGGAGTTGTGCTCTCAGCTGCCTTGAATTAGCATATTGATGGCACCACAGCCCTAGCTGTAAGGAAAGGCAGAGACCCTGCAGACATTTTGCCAGGCCAGCATAGTGCTTTGTGAGCACTCCTGCCTCAGTCCATTGAAAAAATTACAGCCAGGCCTGACCAGCAACAAAAAAGTTATAGCAAGAGAAATGTACTGGGCAAAGTATTTGCTGGTAGTGGTACTTCAGGGAAAAGGTATTGTGATTGGAGCAACATGAAAAAGAACAAATTCTAACCCAAAACAAAACTATGAGGTTTCTGGCTTGGATTTAAAAGGACATTACTCTATGACCTTGATCCATAACAGAGCTACAGCTTCAGTTTCATCATACAGCAAAGTTCTGGCACAAACCCAGAAATTTGTTTTAGAAAGGCCCTTGAAATCTGGGTTAACTTTCATCCTCTTGAAAATTTAAGACAATTAGCCACACTTGTTTCAAACTGAAACCCAGAAAAAGCGAGTTTAGCAGGATATTTAATTTTTCATTCTGAGCACTTCAACATTAAGCTGATGCTGGTAGAGTGCTTAAACACAGTTTCATCCTAGAAGTCAGTTCCCAGAGCACTCAGGCACTTAGTGAACCCTGCAGAGCTTTCTGAGCACTGTGGAGCCCACCACTGGGAGCAGTGGGAATTTCCTACCACAGGCGCCCAGCCTGCTGCTCTACCTGCCCCTTCCTGATCTAACCAAGGTTCTTCAAGCAGAAGCAAAGGAGAAACCTACAAAGCACTGTAGTAGCAGCTATTAAGGAAATTGCTTAAACAAGACTCAGGAGCCACAGTACAAAGTTCAGTCTTGGTGAGATAATGCAATGGAAAGCATAGGGAAGGAAGGTCTGAAGTCTGTCAGAAGAGCACAGAACTGACAAACTAGTGAAACGTATCAAAGCTTGCACGCTGATGACTATTACATGAGAAGAGGATGAAAGTGACTCATGCTTTGGTGGAAATGGGGTTTTTTATGTTAAGAATATCACTTTTGCTTCAGGCAGTTCATTTGGCAGGAGACACTGAAGGGTTTGCACATCATCAAGGATTACTCTGGTGGGTAAGGTTTAAGCAATTACAAAATTGTGCCAAGATTTCTGATGACTGAGGTGAGGGGGAAATAATTGGGATTATGAGGTTTTAAGTATCTTGCTTCATTGTTAATAAAAAAAATAATAGCACTGAAGGACTACCTTGGCATTTTCTTCATCCTGGATAACGTCGCTGTCTTTAGGCTCATGAACACAGTGTGCTGCAGAAATGTGCCCAAACACAGAGGGAATCTACCTTGGCTCTGGTTCAAGGGCTCCCTCTTCTCTGTAGCTTCTCAGGTTACAAAAGCTTACTTTCACCTGTACAGTTTTCTTGCAAAGAAGTTTTTTCAGATTTTGAAATGGCTCTTCTCCCAAAAAGAATGTGTGAAGTAAAGGAATAAAAATGCAAAGCCAAGATAGGCTTGGTTATAGCTCCCATGGTACCTGTAACTCAGATGTCTCCAGCACATGAAGTACTTTATAATATTGAATTTGCTGCTAAACTTGGGCCTTAACTGCATTGTATGTACAGTACATTCTGGTGGGTTTGACCAGTCAGCTTATAGCTTGTTCAATACTATAGATCAGCTTTCCATCTGTTTCCTTTCTGTTAGTCTCTTGACTGTATTCTCATCTCCATCACAATTTCTGTCATAGGTCCTAGACTAGATCCCCCTTTAATTCTTCCCCTGAGGAATTAACCAAAATCCACAGCTAAGGCAGTACTTCTCATCTGCTGCTTCTTTTGAGAAATGTTCTTCCCATTTCCTAGAGTAGGGCATGCCTGTGCTGGGAAATGACATTGTGTCTTTGTGAAACACTTTGCTAACCTGGTATGACTACTAAATACCACACTGCAAGTGTGGGCTGAAACTGAATGCTGCTTATGAATCCTGAGGTTTGTAGATGCATTTTCAAAACTGTTCAGAGACTACCTAAGTGTTCTGCACATGAACACTTTCTTTGGAAATGCCACCTGAAAATGTCAAGTGATGCCAACAGCTTTAATCCAGACTCTGAAAGTCTCTGTATGTGTGAATCGCCCTTCATGCACAGAAGGGAAATGAGTGCATGAGTTCTTCTTTCACATCCTGTTATGCAAGGGCACCCAGAGACCTCATGCCTTGTACCTTGGAGCATAAGTTTTAAAGAAAAAAATAAAAGGGATGTAGTGTTGCCTGCTATGCTGCAGACAGCAAAAGTAACACAAGAGACCTTTCACATAGAACTGAATATTCAGGAAAAGCCCATTTAAGGAAAAGCAATTATTTGTGAAAATCCCTGGAGTGTTGCTCACTTCTATAATTGCATGTATGTTCTGAAGAAGATGTACTGAAACAAAACAGTCATCCTGGTCAGAAAAAAGGTTAGTCTAACTCAGTATTATGTCCCTGGGCATCCTGTAAATGCAAAGGAAAATGTATAAAACCAGGCAAGCACATAAAGATACTTTTCTTAATACTCCCTCATGATTCAGATATTTGTAGCTTTGAAACTGTGCCTTTAAAATACGCAATCCATCCCTCAAGAGGAACTCAGGTCATGAAAGGAGAATAAAAAGAAAGCTAAGAGTGGATGGACAGATTGCCACAGCAACAGCAGTTGAACTCTTGAATCTATGCACAGGCAGGAAGAGAGGACATGCTCTGATGCTAACCTTGTAGACACTCTCATGGTTAGGTAGGCCAACAGCGGCTCTTGACTATTTTCTTTAGACTTATGAACTCACCTAAATTCATAATTTTTTTATTTTATAAGTCAACCACTAAAGTGAGGCAGCAAATAGTTTTCTCAATTGTGGTACGTTCACCTATAGATTATTATTTTCAATAAAATGCATTCATGTCTTAAGTGTAGTTAAGTGTAGACTAAGATTCTGCTGACTTCTTAGAATGCCAACTGCCACTGAAGTTGTTTAAAAAAACAAGAAAGAAATTATCTCAGAAAACTGTATTACAATAGTTTTGCATTTATGATGCAAATCAAGTAGTCATTCTAAAAATTTTAGTGAATATATATATAATTGGGAAATGACAAAACAAAATTATGACTTGACAGTCTTTGCTTTCAGTTCTTTTAAGGTTCATGCATTACAAGAATTCAGGTACAGTAACAGTTTCCTTTAAGCTAATTATTTGGAAAGCCAAGGAATACAGACAATTATGCAGTCAAATAAGGATATAAAACAATTCCCTTTTATTTTAGCAGTGATGTGCAAAATCCAGAATGGAAAACACATACAGGTTAATCAGGAAGAAGCAGAAGAAGAAATCAGAGAGTTTATTGGATCAGGTCTTTACGGTTTCTTGAAAATAGTTCTGCAAAACAATCCTGAGAATGAGTAGCTGATATTTTTCTATATTTTTCATCCCTCAATTTTCTATTTTATTTATCATAATTAGACTGTAATATCTGGAGTGCAATATGGCATATCTAGTGGCAGCTGGTTTATCAAAGAATTAGGACTCCAGTTAGTGATATTTACGGACACTGGAACAAGTGCTTTGCAGAAATCTTGTCTATTCTAAGTCTGCTTTTATAACAGTAAATAAAGTTACCACTATGGGCTATTATTACTAATTTATCATTCTAAAGCTGATAGTGCTTCTAAAATCACTTGAGAGGGCACACAGAAATCCACAACCCCTGTAGCACTGTGCCAAGACACTGATCCAGAGGATGAATGTGCCACATCCTGCTATACTCCTGTAGCAGACACCCTACAGGCAGGCCTGCAAACCTAACAGGAAGCAAAATCAGTGTAATGTCCTCTCAATGTTCTATTCAAGGTAAAATGATGGAAATTACTGGAAGCTGAAGAACTGTATTAACAGACAGAATTTTCTTGGGCTGATTTCTTAAACAGCCTTACAGTATGTCCTGTGTGGGCCTGTGAAATGTGTGAGGAGAGCTCCAGAAAAGACATGCACTCCACCTGAAAGAGAAAGCAGAGGAGGAATATGGAAGAATTGTCCAAGGTGTACTGTGGCCACTAAAGCCCTTTCTTGGAGGTGTATATGTATTGATTTGATATTGCAGTTTATTTCCACTGCATAAGCACTGTTTATCTTGCAAGACTACTCTGGGGAGGAGCAAACAACTCTGGCTACAGCCTGTATTTTAACTAGGTTTCTTAAGACTAAGTCCAGAGAAACAGAGTGAGACTATTAACGGGACTCAGCTAGAAAGATCTGGTGTCCTTGTCTCAGTGCAGACATGCCCCCACTACATGGAAACACATAAAGTGAAGCCAGAGAACAAAAATCTTATTGTTCTAATTGTTTCTTCTTCACAACCTGTCTTTTACCAGATCCATTACATACCATGTCATACATTGTTTTCTCAAAAACTATAAATTCTTAACACTGGGGAGTAGGAACTACATTTTGGTTCTGTGTTTGCACCTAATACAATGGAGTAATTAGTACTCTACACTTCAAAACAGTCTATTTGCTCCTCAGGTCACTGCTTCAAGCTGCTCTAACTTCATTTTTGCCAGCCAGCTCTGTTGAAGTCTGTAGTCTGCTTAATATGCATATTTGCTCTGAGCCAAATCACATGATATGGGAAGAATCTCATCCCTGCCCAGATGCAAAGAATTGTGTGTTACTGTCAATTTATTCAAAATTTTGCAATGGCAGCACCACTGCAAGTAGCCTGTTTTATTAGTTCCCAATTTATATTAATTCCTTATGCTGCTGTGTATTAATACCTCTCATCTCTCTTGCCTTTAGAAATAAAAAATATGATTTATCAGCAGCCTCTTTATACTGCCAGTATATAATTGCACATGGGCTAATTGTTAAAGTTCTGAGGGAGCTACACTAAGGGATCAATCCCTTTATTGCTGCAGTAATGAGATTTTAATGGCTGGCTGGCTAGACCTTCTGGCCTTCTCAGGGAGGCAAGCCTTAGCCATACCCTCTCTTTTTGCCCATTAATCATCAGTCTCCCATAACAGTACATCAAGGCAAACAGAACTGCACTATTGCAAACAGGGAGCAAAAACCAAGACTCATTGCATCTCATTATCTCCATTAATACATACCTATAACAACACAGCAGATAATTTCCTTACATTGTTTGAAAGGAAGCCCTGGATGGCTCATGGCCATGGTAAAGATACATCAGGTTTATCATCTTTAGGTCAGTATTTCCCATCCTGGCCCGTGTAATACTGACTTGTAGTCATTAACAACTGATGACATGTTCAAAACCTCACACTCTGGGGAAGCCACCTCACATCACTGACAGCTGTAACTCTCATAGCTGGTCACTGGGGAGCGATAGAACGTCTGCTTTTTTACAAAAAGCAGAAAAGGCCTTGGCTGTGTGTAAGCCCTGCTCAGCAATAACAAAAACATATTTCTATTATCAACATTGTGTGCAGCATAAATCCAAAACACAGTCCCATATCAGCCACTGTGAAGAAAATTTACTCTACTTCAGCCAAAACTAGCACTGCACCTTGTCTCAGTTCCTGACAGCAGGACAGTGGAAGAGATACACATACTTCCAAGTGATAGATTTATGGATCCAGTCAAATGGAAGGTGATCAAGTAAGCAGCTTTTCTCCAGCCTCTGGGTAGGGTGGTGGACACGCACTATTGCCAAACCACCAGCCATGCTGCACAGTTGTATGTTGTGTACCAAGGAAAGGGTTCTGTACAGTGCAGCTAGCAGGTTAACAGCATTTATTTGAGCCGGCTCCCTCACTTCTCCACTGACTATGAGGTGAGGAGCCTGTGATTCAGATTCTTTTTGGGCAACGTATTTTTTATCCAAGGATAAAAAAGGAACCACACACTATCTTGCAGGCAATAGCAGCACTGGATTGATGGGAGGTCACACACAATTCTTTTATGTTCTGTCATAAAAAACACAGGCCAGGCTAAATACCACTAGGCTTACTGCACACAGAGTAAATTACACTAACACCTCCTGTGGCACATATTGTCTCTACCAAAGTGCAAAGATTTGGAAGACAGTAACTGATGAGTGTAGTGTGTTTGAGGACCTGGTGTTGAGGGAAGGAAACAGACATGTGGCTGTTCAACAAGCAGAAGTAACATCTTATTTCCTTGCAGTTACTTCATCATCTAACACACAACACACGTAACACAGAATCTTAGAATGGTTTGGAATGGAAGGGGCCTTAAAGATCATCTGGTTCCAACCCTCCTGCCATGGGCAAAGATCCCTTTCTCTAGGCAGCTTGCTTAAAGACCCAACCAGTGTGACCTTAAACACTTCCTGGGATGAGGCATCCACAACTTCTCTGGGCAACCTGTGCCAGTGTCTCACCACACTCACAGTAAAGACTTTCTCCCTAATATCTAGTCTAAACCTACTCGGTTTTAGTTTCAAGCCATTCACCTTCGTCTTATACTACATGTCCTTATAAAGATTCCTTCTCCAGCTTTCTTGTAAGCTCCCTTTAGGCACTGAAATGCCTTCTCTTCAGCTGACGTGTAGCTATGCTTCAAAGAGGAGGACACAAAAAATATTTACAGCCTATTTTTACAGAATAAAATCTCTTCTTTGAATGCAAAGACTATTCTAAATACTGCTGAGTAGGAAAGAATCTGGAAAAAACACAGTGATTACAAAAATTAAATGGGTCCTCATTAGAAAAGTTTAGAGAAGCTAAAACTGCAGTTAAATTTCCTGTCTTATGTGCTCAAATTGACTTCTTGGTGCTACCTCTGCACATTTGCTCTTGCCTGTGACATACATCCCTCATGCTCCTCCCCAGCTCACAAATTCTAAACAGTTACAAAACAGCCAAGTAACCAGCATGGGAGAAGGCAGAGGGCACTTGTAAAAACCTTTTTGAGTATCTCATGCTGTGTATCTCTCACTGCCCATGTAGCCATACACAGATATTCTTATCCCAATCCCTGGCACTCCTCAGACAGGGAAGGATGCAAGGATATCTGCCTGAAGCCATTCCAGAAAGGTAAAGGCAAGGTGTTGTCAGACACAGTCTGCTGGCTTCAGGGTCTCTATCTTTGATGTAAAAGTACAAAAGCAACCCTTTGCACCCTAAGAAGATACAGGACCTTCATGATCTACCTCTTCATGAAACAGACAGCAAAAGACAGTTCTGAAATTATATATTTACTTCTAGTTTGTTCACCCAGAGTTTAAATTTCTTTAGTAATGGACAAAATATTTTATTTAGTTTCTGTATGTGAAGAAAAGGACATGATAGAGACAGAAAAGCAGGAAAATACAGTATCTAATTTTGTTTTAATTTGCTGACCTGAGCAGCACTTCTGCCAGTGTTAGTGGTTTGAACACCAGACTCCTGCTTTAGTGGTAGTATGCTCTTTACCTATTGCAGCCATCTGCTGGCTTTCCTGACAAATGGCCACAGTGCCTGAATCAGACTCTGGACTCACTGCTGCTGTAATCAAGAATCAATTTATCCAGACAATCCATGGCCTGTGTGCCTGTGCACAGTAAGTCTGAGATGTCTGGAGCATGTGGGTGGAGAACACAGATGAGAGCTTCTACACATCTGCTGGTTTTCCCAGTAGAAATATTGACAATACTAAGGACACGGAATCTGAAAAACATAACTTCAGCTTTTACACAGATTATATGTTTGGGCTCTTGCGCTTTCCTTTGCACTTCTGGAGGAAGACACACCCATGATTGTAGGGAGAATTCTAGGAGGACACAGTATGTAATCTTATTCCCCAATGAGTTGCAGCTGGGGCCAATTGAGAACCACACCTGTAACCAATTAAGATCAAGTAGCATAAAAGGGTGGAGTCAGAGTAAGAGCCAGAAGAAGACTGTAAGAGGAGCTGGATGGCTGCTGCGAGAGCCAGGAGAAGACTGCAGGAGATGGCTGCTGCGAGAGCCAGGAGAAGACTGCAGGAGATGGCTGCTGCAATCCCAGAAGAGGCTAGAGGACCCCAGGAGAGGATGAGGACCAAGAGAGTCCCAGAAGAAGATGGTGAGTTCCCCTGGAGGGGATAATCCCAGAAGAGCACAGACCCCAGGAGACGGTTAAGAAGCTTTGGACATGACGGGGCTCTGTAGCAATTTAGCAGCAATATCCTTCATTGGATTGCTGCTGGATAAACTGCCGATGCTTCTGGCTGTGCGCTTCAGGAAAAGCCCTGGAGGGGATGGACTCTGTAATGTAACTGTTGTTACAATATGTTCTGTAATATAGCTGTTGAGTATTGCTGCAAAGTGTATAGGGCAACTGTGACCCACTGGGATGGAGCGGGGCAGGCGGTGCTGGTGTAGCTGAGAGTGGCAGGTGGAAGCCACAAGGAGGTCTGGACCTGATTTTCTCCAATCAAGACACCTGGAAGTAGGTGAGCCACCAACAAGAAATAATGGGACATTTGAAGTCTCTGCTTTGTGTTGTGACCACCTTGACAAGAAGAGATAGATATTGTAGTAATGTAACTGTGATAATGTAATGTAGAAGTATTGTTGTAAATGTGTATAAGGCAACACATGATCACCTCAACACTGAACCAGCTGTTCCCTGGGGTTTTTAAAAAGACACAGAAATTCAGGGGCTACACTGAGGGGGACAGAGGGTTGAATTCTTAGTAATTTTTCTCATTATCCAGTCACAAAAGATAAAACCATGGATATTTATTTTAACAAAAACCTAAGACTTTGGCACTGTGGGAAATGAAATAGGCAAACAATTTTTTTTCTCTAATTTTTCCCCTTATCATTCAAAGTGGAAGAACTGGCAAGAAATGCAATTTTTTTTCTTTTTGTACTTTGAAGGATAAGTAGTAGGAAAAATCTTTTTGCAAGGACAAATCAATTGGATATTTTAAGATAGATACTGACATAAGCATATGAAAGTTTACTTCATTAAAAAATTCTTCTGTTCTTATTTACATGCTTTCTTAATCTGCATGGAATTTATCTCTTGATTTCCCATCTTCTATCACAGGATAAACATAGAATCCACCATGCTTCACCACCCTGACTAATGGGACAAATTGACAGTAAGCCACTACTAATGAACCAGGTTTTAGAAATGAACACAAAGTTAACTGATTTAGAATTATCCATGACCCAATTCTGTAACATATTCTACCCTTGTCATTTGCTCCAGTGGAAAAAGCACAGAAAATGAAAACTACACCAGATGGGAACTGATGTACAATATTTTGAATTATTATTGCTGGCAACAGCATAACAAAGAATTGTGCTCCTACTTTCTAATTTGTTGGCATTTTCTGACCAGTTTGTCTGAAGCTAAGCAACTCAAAGAAAGGCAGCATCCACTCAAAGCCCTGTCATCTACAGGGCAATCTGTGTTTGCCTGCCAGCCATATAAATGCATGGCTGGAACACTTATTTAGTGAGTCAGCCACGGACCATTAAGGAGCCAGAGCCTGAAATGGGAAGAGCAATGTAAGCCCCTGCCAGCCCTGAGCTATGGAGAGCAGAGCCAGTCTAAAGGCAATGAAATACATTGTTAGTGGAAGCTGAAGGTTGAGAAAACAAGTCCTGTTCTATCAGACTTTGCTTCTTAAGCCTGCTACCTATTGTGTAGTAAATTGGAAGTCATCAGGATTAACAAGCTTTCTGAGTCAGAAGATGGAATAGCTGGACACCAAGTGTAAAATGCAGCAGTTTAGAAAGCAACATCTAAGCCCTCATCTGACCTAGTAAATTAGAGCCATACTTGCTTTCAGAGCACTCACTATGCATCACTTTAGGACAACAATGCCCCTCACCCCGATTTCAAATACATAAAGGTGTATCTTAAAACAATTAGCAATTAATAGAGTTGGCATGCAGTGAAGCAGCAGAAAAATTAGTGCCACCAATCATCTTTCAATGTCCACTGCAATATCAAACAGAAATCTCATCTCCATATTACGATGCAGCACAGAATCTGAATTGTTAGTATTGTAATTAACTTAAATAAAACCCAAACTCCAGGATTTTGAAACCCCTTTGAAATTCAATTTGTTCAATGCATCTCCCGTTAAGCCACTTTCATTATTTAAACATCATGCAACACAAATATTGCAAGCTTAAACTTGCCATCAAAGTGATTTATTTGTAAGTCACAAGGGAAATGGTCTCATATCACTTCCAAGCACAGATTGAAATATTGTTGCACTCTCTACTTGAGAGAAGCTTGGTCCTCATATATAGGGGATACATTTCAACCTAGGAACAAGTATCATTATGTGGAAGATTCTCTGTGTTAGCACTGATTCTTCTGTCATGCATAGGCACAGTGAAACAGTACTCATTGAGGAGGAGAACCTGCCACAGGTAGTAGAAACTTGTCATCGTCCCAAGCTCATATAACTGGCTCATGTTACAGGTCAGAAAGATGATGTACTGACAGTATTAGACTCATAGACCTGAAGATGATGCACATGGAATAATTTTTCTCTCTTTTCTAATAGAGAAATCAAAGGGAAGTAGTAGGCTGCAGGGTGCAGAAGAAACAGCAGTTTTCTTCTCACTTAGTTAAGCTCCTGAAGCCACTGTCACAGAACATGGCAGCTACTATGTATTTACAAGGACTGAGAAGGCAATTAATTGGACTAAATCCCAGAATAAACATCTATCATGATTTAATAAATGCAAAGATACTGCTTCCAGATGATGAAGTTCTTGATCCAAATATTGTTGGATGCTAGAGAGTGCACTGGGGAATTTTTACTGCATCTGGGTTAACTCAGTTCTTATCGTCATCCCAGGCACCCAGATCTTACTAGTACAGGCATTTTACATTCTTATTCAAGCACTAAAGGGATTCAAGACACCATGTAAAAACTCCAGTTACTTAAAAAAAAAAAAAAAACTGGGGCATTTATACTCACTAACACTATAGGAGACAAAACTGTGTTTACTTCAACCTCTAAATTTCACTGCCAAATTAATTTTATTCTGTGTCTCAGGCTCACCTCCATCTCATCTGCAAAGACATCCACTGTTACTTACAGATTATCACATTAATTGGTGTATAACCTGGTGTTTATCATAGCACTAAATCCAAGACAAGTAATTACAAAGCTCACAGTCTTTCCCACTGAGAGAAGTGGATAAGTTTTCAGTTCTCCAACTTACTTTCAGGCTTTCTTCAGAACCAGACCAGATTAAATTGATTTCCACTTTGCTCACTTGCAAATATACAATTAATAAGTAATAGAAATACAACTGCATTAAGAAAATCTGGTACTGAAATACATGGATGATTGACAGAAAGTAAATTCTGTGGTTAGAGTACACAAGGCCACTATGATGAATTAATTTACATTTTAAGAAGTCTTGTGACAGGTTCTGCTGTTTCAGATGGGTAACTGTATCACAAAGTGCTTAAGGAACAAACTTCCACCTATTTCTCTATGAGGTCTTCCCTTTTTATTTTAAAGTGTGCAGCTCTGTTTCGCCCTCTCTGGTAGAAAAGCCTTTTGCTATAACCCTTTGGGGCAGTATGTATCATCTAAGGTTTGATCCAGTCATGGACTCTTTTAGAGATAAACAGAGCTTGGCAGGTCAGCAGAGTAGGCTGGTGAGAAGTAGAAGCCCAGCTATCCACATCAAAGAGAAGCTCAAAACCATTTTTTCTTAATCTAGCAGAAATCTTGCGTGGTGGGGAAGGGACTACCAGTGCCACCATGAGGTTTGATCCTGCCTTAGTTCATTAATAAGGCACAGAATTATACACAGGCTAGAAGTGCACATGCAGATTATCTTGCTTTTCTTACAAATACTGAATTTATGACAAAAATATAGGGAAGAGATAGAAAAACATAATATCTTTCAACAGTATTAAGGGAGCCTCCATGGAAAATACAAACTACATCTGTATCATTCTGAACATGAAACATATTTTCTCTTTACACTTCATTCAGAAGGAAAAAATCCATTTGAGCTGAATGACTGGATTTTACAACTGGACTCTAGAAGAGCTCCTTAAAAATGAAAGTCATTAATCTATTTTCAAACCAGTTGTAACAGTTAGCTCTCAGTGAGTGCTTATCATAAGAAAAGACAGACATAATCTGTTTTAAACTAAGGTGACTTCTGTGCCTACTCCAGCATGAGGCCCCTGTGCAACATCAGCAATGCATCAACTGCATGAGGAAAGGTTTGCTGGTGACCTGCAGCAAGAGCACAGATAAATGGCAGATTTCAGAGCTCAGTTGGAGGTGGCATCACCTCCCATTTTGCTTTGCCTGTGCACTTCATCAAAGGCCTGCAATGAGGCAGTGCTTACTTAGAGTCTGTAAAGGGAACTGTGATTTCTCAGTCAAGGTCTGACAGCACTTGACAGACCCACAGGGTTTGCCCATTGTACTACACTGCAATGCACTCCCTGAGAAGGGCTTTTGGGAACAGAACAAGACTGTAGCCAAACTCTAAGTGGGCTGATTCTGGGAGAGGCCGAACTCTGTGTGCCACTTCTTGCACTACCCATGGTGACAGACAGATGGACAGAGGGCATTTGACCTTAACAGATAATGCAGATAAATATAGAGAAAGGAAACTAACTGAAACACTGCATCAGGCTGAATTGAAGCCTTGTTTCCACACACCCATGAATGTTCCCCCTGGCCCAACATTATTCATGGCTGGCTCTGAGACACTGGATGCTGCTTCGATACACACAGTTAGCACAGGGCAGCCTAATACCAGTGCTGCTTGAAAAAGAACTACTAAATGGTTTGATTAACAACTTTTAACAACCACGTTTATAATTTCCTCATTTCACTGCTGTTTATTTTATTCTATTCCTCTTTCATTCTCTTGTCAGGCAAATACAAGTAGGAGAGTTCTAATTAGCTAAGGATATTGCTTTATAAAAACTTTGCTAATGACTTATTCTTGCTTATAAACCCTAGAGCATCAGCTTCTCATGTGTCAACAGATTCCTGTGAAGTCTCATAATTTTGTCTGTAAACTTTGGCTCATTCTAGAAAATTACCTCATCACTTCATATGAGAACTCTGATAAATACTTGAAAATTAATGACTAACTCATATAGCTTAATGTATCAAAAGAAGTGCACTCGGAACTAGCTGAAGAGATCCATTCATTTGTTTATGGATGTGTATGTGTATTTTTTAAGAAAAGGCCACACAACTTAATCACAAGAAAATCTTTCTAGTTAAGACTTTAAATTGATCTTTTTTTGTCTGTTTAGCTGTTTTAGATTCAGCTGCCCTTAGGTCTCTAAGGTTTATGGCAGACTTTTTCAAAATGGGTCAAAGAAATGCAATAAAACTGACTCTGCTAGTTGTTCTGTCAAAAGCATCATCAGCATGGTGTTGTGGATCACAGAAGTTGACCTGGCTTGAATTACATCCTTTGGTTGCATTTTTCCCGACCATCTCCTCTTATTTTATGACTTAAATCCTTATTCCTAAGAGGTATATTATTTTGCTGTAATTGTCCTAAATGGTTCTACTTTAACTCTGCTGCTTACACCAGAGCAAGAGAAGCTTTGCCAGCAGAGACAAGAAGGTGCTTTTATAAGCAACAACTGTGCCTGTGAAAGTTTCTTTGAAGTCACATGAAAGGGACTCAACCAAAACGATTAAAGAATCTAAAATATTGGAAAAGATACTCTATTTCTCAGAAGTAGATAACTTATACTTTACAGAGTAATTGCAGTAATATGGCATATATACCAGTGTGATAGAATGTGACAGGACTGAACAAGCACTCAGGACCTCAGAAAGACGTCAGAACACAAGTAAAAATCTTTACATGGTAAGAGCCATATCAGAACCAAATTGTTTGTATTTTCAGGTGGTGGTTTCCCTTGTATCAAAGCCTGAAGAGGGAAAGGATTACTATTTGGGGTGTATAGCACCAGAAAACCATAAGGAAAGCTGTTTCTGCAGACAGAAGATCAGGCAAAGGCTTTCGTAAGCTGTCAGTAATTCAGGAATTACATGAAGTGCCCTTGTCTCCAGAACCTCCGAATTATTTCACCTCTAGGACTATCTTGAAACCCAGGCCAAAAACAGACCAAACAACAGCTTTCAACTTACCTTTTAAAGGATGGCAAGCAGGAAATCTGGTTCGATGTTCTTTCTCCAGGGTGTAGTTTTTTAACCACTATATCAGTAATCTTCACACTTACCCTACTGTAACACATTTTTTTCCCATGATAACCATGAACAACAAAAGAATATAAGACTATTTTTCCTTCTTTGTGAGGGGCTACAGCTTCAACAGTAACCAGTGCAAAGTAACTGTCACCATGACAAGAAGTACAGGCACAAAACCTGAAATGTAAATTTTACCTGTATATATGTTTTTATAAGCTGTACTGGCAGCAGCAGTTTGAGAAAATGGGGACTGTGCACTTTAACTCCAAAAAATGCTTACCATGATTTCATTATGTCAGACAGTAACTGAAAGTCATCTGAGCTTTAGGGAAGGCACAAATGGGAACTTTTAAAGATATAATAGACACAACTGACATTTAAAAAGATAAACACCAAACTCAGAGCAAAGGGAGCTAATTTAATAAAATAAGGGTTTGGCAGAGAATGTTTATTTGTCTTGGAGGACTTTATTTCTTTTTATAAAGAGCACCATTCACGTTGCTCATTTTCCGTCTTGGTTCATCCCTGATGGATCATTTTCTACTTACTACCCTTATTAAAAAATACTAGACTATTTCACAGCAGTAGTCCAATCACTGCAACAATACAATGCTGTGTATCTTGCTATTCATCTTAAAAATGCTCCCTAAACATTGAAGACTAGATCACAACACTGAAATCTACCTTGAAGAAAGGCAGCCTGCAGTTATTTCAGCCAAAGAACTTAATTGTCTCTACTCGAACACTGCAGTTACCCTGCATCCTTCTTGTTGCTAAGGGTTCAATGTGAGTAGAAAAATGGTTTTACTTGAGTTTTGATTCCTTATTTGTCATCTACAGGAGAGCTGAGGCCTCTTTAGAAATCTCAGCATGACAGTGAATACCACACCAATGAAAACTGGATTTTTACTTTCTAAGGTGTCCAGGAAAAATCTTCAGCTGGAAGCCCGTATACTAAAATGGTTTTTCTGAACTTGAACTGCACCACACTGAACTATGCTAAAAGCTTTAGAAGTATCACCATGCAAACACATGTCTACAACAGCCCTTAAAAAGTTTTTTCAAATAATTTTCTAAGATGCTAGATCCATTTATGAAGTTTCAGAAGAGGAAACACAGAGAAAGAATAAGAAATTAACATCATCTAGTCTGAATGTTGTTTCTAACACCATTCTTTCATGCCAAAAGTGCTATTGAGAGGCCACTTCTCATGAAGAACATTTCCTGCAATATTCAGTCTGCTTCAGCTTGGTTATCAGCAGCTGCTTACACAGGGCATTGATGAGGGACAGGAAGGTTAGGAGGCACTTTCTTTCTGCACTAGGTTACAAGCACACACTTTAAGGTGGACAGAAAAATTTTGATATTGCTCTAATATTACATTTGGTCTACATAAATACATTCTGTATCAAAGATGAAGGTATCATGTTTATAATTCATCTATAATCACAAGATATATAATCTTGTGTCATTTAGATGTCTACTGCATCTTCAAAGAAAAGAATAGAAGAAAGATAATAGTTCACTAATAGACTATTTTAGCATGGAAGCACCTACAACTACATAGATCTTAAAAAATTGCAGCTAACTCTGTTTAGTTGTACATTATGGTTGAGCACAATTTTAAGATTCATTTGAAGTTAATTATATGTTCTTTTAAAAATGAACACTTTTGTATTTCACAGCACAGCTACCAGGAAAATGCTCTTATGAATATTAAAGCCATGTTGATGTCCAAGAGATACCAGGTAGGTATCTCTATGAAATGCATGCAACTATTCCCTCTTTCAGTTTCAAACACTTGAATAGGTTCTCATAATCTCAAAACGTCAAGCAATATTTTTCTGGAATTCAGACACAAGTAACACTACTGTTGTATCTTCTCTTCTTATGACTGAGCACTAAGTTTTCACAACATTATTTTACTTTATATGATGCCTCAGGTTTTAGCTTTTATGTTTTTCAGATTCTGTACTGCTTTAGTGTGTAGTTCTGAGCTTCACATTAGGAATAGTAAGCTCTCTTCACAGAGTAGGTAGACAAAACAATTCCTTCTCTAGCTGGGGACCAAGGACAAATGATCCAAATCTCAGGCCCAAGAGCATAAACAGTGGAAGAATGAAGAGAGAAAAACAAGAAGGATGAGACTTCATAATCTAAAGCTATAATTGGACAATTAGCTCCAATATGCTAATGGACCAGAACTTATAAAAGTGTGAGACCCCATGACTGGTCATGCATTTTGTGACCATTTTGGGTTCACCTGGGGTGTAGCCCTGGCTGGGCTCTTGTGCTGCCCAAGGTCTATCCATTGAGGCCTTCTAATAAATACCTGCTTTATTCTTTATCTCTGTCCAACCTCTGTTCTAGGTCAGCCTTCACAAGGCATCAGATGGACAACCACAGCTTCAAGTACTGCTGCATTCTACTCTTCACAAGACTTATGTTACATTAAGCAATACAAGTGGTAAACAATTAGATGCAAAAACAGAAGAAACATTCTCTAGACGCTCCCAGTAAATCCATGCCTCCAATAATTACTGCCAAATATAAAGAATGCAGCAGCAAAATGGCTCAGCTACATACTAGTTATTAGTAATTTTAGAAGAACTATTTCTGTGAAAGTTGTCAAGAGGATTTTATTGATGGCTCGGCAAAAACAAACACTTATTGACTTCAAGAAAAACAAATTATAAAAACATTGCATCTACCATAATTTATTATCAGTGTGACCTCTCAGAAAAGTTAGCCAGACATCTAAAATTACTTCTCTTTATTATGAAAGCTGTATTGTGAAAAAATACTTAATCTTCAAATTCACCTCCTTTTTCACCTATCAGCTTTGCTTGTATTCAGAATTTTTGATTTCTCCTCTTCGCATTCTATGATTCCATTCTGGTGAACTCAATAGTTTCTTTTCTCAACACATGTGAGCACCCTTTTTCTAGATGACTATGTCATTTAATTGTTTTAGTTGAAACATAAAAGCAAGGAGGACCCTTTCTTGAAGAGATTTGAAAACCTCAGCCCTCAGGTGAGCCTCTTGAGTCATTTGGAAAATAAGACTTTTTGGTTGTTCTGGGAAAGGCAGAATCAGAGGACTGTACTTACAAGAGCTGTACTAAAAATCACTGGACAACATTAAATTCTTTGGTGGGGTTTTTTCTGTTTGTGATCCACAGCTCAAAACTGTAAATGCTCAGGAGCATGTTTAAATTATAGAAATTCCTGAAGGAATCCAGCAGAGAGTGCATCCCAGTGCTTGGGATCAGGTTACAGCCATCAAGCTGGGAGACACTCCAGTATCAATACTGTGTGAAAGAAAGTTCAGTAACTGAGAAGTTGAAGTGGAAGTAAAGTTGAAAGGCAAAGCAATAGCATTGTTAAGTGTCAGAAAAATTAGTCAAATATGGCCACAAAGGCTGTTTTGTAGGAAGTACAGGGTTGCTGTCAGGATCTGTCTCCAGAAGAGAAGGGAGCCAGAAGAGAAGGGTAAGAGCAGAGAAAACAAAACCCAAATGACTGCTCAAAGGAGCAAGGGTCAAAACTGGGAATCAGGGATCATTGTTTCCATGTCCAGGTCACATGGACACAATGACCAGCACAAAGCAACTGATGAATTTATTCTTACACCTATTTGGATGTAGCAGATCACACAGCAGATTTACAGAACAGTTCTCAAGTAGTTAGGATTGTTGGTCTCTTTGCTGCCCAAGCCAAAGCCCAGACAGTGACATAAGAGTTCAGTTGTCCAGCTGAAATCTAACAGACAATAACAACCTTTAAATAAATCCTATGGCTTTCAGAACTGCACAGCAAACACTAGTTCTTGTGACTTCATTTTTACTCGGTCATAACTGAAAACTTCGTCCACCTCCCAGTGCAGGTTTTAGAGTCATGATACAGACCTGAATGTTGCAAAATGAATTGCTGTGGGATATGAAATTCAGTTAGGCATAAAAAGTGCTTGGGAGACCTCTATAACTATTATAAGTTTCTCATTTTGCAGCTCCAAACAAATGGAACTGACAATCTACTAACCAATAAAATTTACTTATAGCTTTTAAGTCCTGTTGTATGGCAT
>NW_005054301.1:3086481-3092707 GCF_000277835.1 Geospiza fortis
CCTGACTTTGATTATAATGGACAAAAGGAGATTTTAGGATGCTGCCACTGCCCTATGCATTTTACACAGAGTATGAAGTGCTGAGAAGAACTGTGTCTGAAGGGCTAGGAGGAGATGCAGATCTGTTCCCCAGAATTCAGTTAACTGCTTGCTCTACCTAGAAATCTCTGAGAGATAGTGCTGTCTGCCCATAAGCTGGCTGCCCTCTGTGGCCTCCCTGTGTGAAGCATGAACTTGTCTATTGGTTCTGCTATCACCACTGACTCAAATGGAATTATTCCATTTAGAATCTCTCATCCTCCCAGAAACAAATGCTGCAAGCATGATCTGCATGTAGGTGTAGTTACACCTACACAGATACTAATCATAGATCAAACTAGACAGATGATTCATCAGAAGTCAGTACCCTCTATAAACACAGATATTTAATGCATAGATAGATGACTGGTAATTGTCTGGTGATAATCTCTGTCAGTTTGATGCAATAGTATAAAGCTTTATTTTGGGCTCTATCCAGAAGTACAGGATAACCTCAGACTCACCTGGCAACTTTCAGATCAGAAAAAGGCAGGAAATCATAATACAGCTGACAGTTCATTACTACAGACAGGACAGAAAGCAATCTCTGTACCACATACTGACAAAAGATAAACTCTGAGATGGAGTAAGGAGATCACAGCACCCTCCCAAGGCACACCTGACTTTGAGCAAAATAATTCTTTTCAGCAGGGTTTTAAAATTGCGTCTCCATCTTCAATTGAGTGCATCTTGATGCAACAGGAATACAGTTCAGAGCAACTCAAACAATGAAGTGCTAAAGGATGTTTTACATAGCACTCACATCATGAGGAGACTTACTAAGAACTCTGCTGGAAGGAGTCAAGAAAGAAATGAGCAACTTTAATAAGATCAGGGTAAATGAAAGAAAAATTAAAAGAAAATGAAGAAGAAAAGAAGGGCCAATGTAATAGAAATCTTTTCTGACTACAAAGACTGAAGAGATAAAAGGAACTTCGCGTGTTTTCTACCTTCTTTGTTTTTGGACTCAGATGCACTGGCACATCTCTGAAAATGTCAGTGAGTCAGAAAGAAAATCAAAAGAAGCAGCTCTGATCTGGGCAGTGTGCTTTTGAAAGGGACACTTCTGCTAAGAGTGTAATGTGGCACATCAGGCCACCTGGATAATGAGGGGCAGCAGATGAGAAGGAGGGTGACTTATGTCAGCTTCTAAATGAGAAGGCTGATGGCAGAAATAGGTCCATTTTGCTGGAGCTTTCATTAGGAATCATTTGTGTAAAAGCATTTTGGGCCTCGACTTGGGAGCACTCTTTTCTGTACAGAATGGGTGCTGTTGGACATGAAATTTCAAGAAGGTAATCTCTGGTTTGGAGCCACAAATGACAACTCTCACCTCAAAACATTTCCAGAAACTTTGCAAAACACTAAGCTAAAGTCCATTTTTGTCTACATTTTCCTAGACTTTCACAGAATACTATGAAGTTAAAGAAAATTATCTAAGTACTATGACTTATGAACTGTATCTAAAAATGTTGATTTTTCCTTTAAGGTTTTTAACTGATTCAAGAATTGCTTCTGATACCCAGAGATTTTTGTCATACAATTTTAACAAGGAAGTGATATTCATGTACAAATATAATGACAAATGTGATTTTTCTAGCAACATTAAAAGAAAAGAAATTAGTAATAATTTAACAGAATTTTAAATAAGCTTTTGAGGTTTTGTTGAAAAGCTTTAGACAGCAAGTATCCAATAGAAGTTCAGGAGAAATGTGGATAAGTGCAGTTATTCTAATGAGAAAATAAAGGCCTCAACAGAGCAAGTTGAAAATATCATACAAAGGAATAGCCATGGTTTCTTTCATTTACCTTTTAGCAACACATTCCCTTGAAGTATTTACCATTACTGTGAAATAAAATAGGATGAATGCTTAATCAAGAACAACTTAGCTTGTGATAAGTGAAGAATTCATACTGTAATGCTATTGCTATTGTTTTTCTCATTGAATTTTGTGGTTTACTTCCACAGATATTCATGTACTCATAGGAACATTCAGATTATTCAAAGTGCTGAAGGATTTGAAAAGCATCATTGATTTAATTTATAAATAATCAATTAAATTTAAATAGCTAAATAACAAATACAGAACTATATTAAATATTTTTTATTAGAAATGCATTTGGTGAATTTGGTGAACTAATTTACATCCGGACATTGAAACAAGTTCTCTGCCACCTGATCATGATTTATGAGCACGTGACAAACAGGACCAGTCAAGTTAGGTAATGATCAAGCATCAGCATTACATTTTGACCAGTGCTTGGACCTGATACCTCTACTATTTGACTATTTGATTGTCTCCAAAGAATTAGGTTCTTTTTCTCATGAATATTTGTATTATTCTGCTACCAAGTTTCACTCAGAACTACAAATGGAAATGGTGGGGAGAAAACACGCTTGAAAACAAAGCCATGAATGATGCTGTTTCAAAGCCAACCAGGAATGAAAGAAAATCAAAGGAAGTCTTTTCTAATGAGATTTCTCCTCTGAAGATTTTTGGATGCACTTGGATACACATTTGAACCCTTCAGCGTTTATCTATTGGGAGATGAATTGCTGGGCAATCCTCTTATGCTCACAGGTCCAAGTTAGGACCTGGAACGCCTTGTTGTGCTAGAAGTGATAAAGCAATGAAACTGGATAGCTTTAGAGAATTAAATTGTTGGAATTGAACCAGTAGGAGAAACACAAGATAATTAATTGGAGTCCATTAATTTTTTCAGGGTGCTTGGTATCATTTCTCAAATGCAAAGCATTTCCATAAAAGCAAAAGATAAGTGTTTCACATTATAAATGAAGGTGCAATCTGTGTTTATCTAGATGCATCCACATCAATGCTGGCTTTCATCTGAGGATGCATAATTGAGATGGCAACAGAATGACAGAGAGTCCTTAATTTGAGTTGTCCAGGGCAGAGTGAATTGTTGGACATACACAGTTTTGCAAAAAGAAAAATGCTTTGCTGGCTGACAGCTTTTAAACACAGCTGCTTTCTGGGAACGAGGGAATTGCACATTTTGCTGTAGCTTTGATATGTTGCCACTTCAGTCCTTTAAATCTCTGTCCAAGACAGTAAAGATTTGTGAATGAAATAGTCTAGGAATATAGTTCCAGAACACATTTTTCCTGTCTTAGAAGAGGAATAAGGTACAACATGAGGGCAACCTGTTAACCAGAGTCCCTGGTAATATCAAGGAGTCACAAGTCCCACAGATGGCTGAAAAATCTGTCCTTCTTCTGACCCAAAAGCTCCAGATGAAAAGAACTGTGTGATACTGAAAATTATTAGGATAGTCATTTTGGGGACTAATGCATGTTGAGATGGAGAGAAAGTTTGAAGAAATTTGGGCATACAAATTTGGTTTTACAGCAAATAGGGACACTCAAGTACAAATTTGTTCAATGAACAAGGGCTGCTAGGAGTGAGGGAAATTTCTCCATCACCTTTACTCTTCTCTTCTGGGTAGCAGCAGGAGATAGCCCACAGCAGCAAAGAAACACACAGGAGCATACCTGGAACATGGGGCTGATTTGCAGTTCCCATGAAGACAAGCACATTTACTAAGTCATTGAGACAGAAGGGTCCTTTCTCTAAAGTTTTCTTTAAAATTTTGCCAGCCTTCTTATTTTTTAAACAAATCATATGGTTCAAATCAATGCAATTCTGGCTCTTACAATTCCAGATCCAGATGAAGTGGTTTTAAGAATTAATTCTATCACTGCCTCCTCATTGCAATGAATGGAGAGAAACAATTAAGGGCAGAATCTGCTTCATTGCTTGCAAAGCTCAAGGGCTTTCTGCAAAGAAATTCAGCGTTGTGTTAAGCAAAAAATGAAAAAGCCAGTCTGGCTTCTCTCTTCTGTGTATTTGCAACATTACTCCCATGTACACATACTTCCTTTACTTGCTAAAAGAACCCTTTCCACTATTATCAACCTTGCTGAGCAGCATCCTGTGTTTTCTGAGCCAAAGACAGTGTGCTTTGAAAGCAATCCTGCATTTCTAGAGTAGACAGGGATTGGTAGCATTTACATAGATTTGTTTGGACAAAGAATGTCATATGTTACTTCAAAGACAGCAGTATTTTTTTCCTTCAAATGTTTTCCCCATATGTTACTTGCCTGAGATTTTTAAGGTCTAGAGCACAAGACAAAAGCAGCTTTTATTTGGTTTTCAGCAGTGATTTCATATATTTATTAATTGAAGTGGGAGAAGAAAATGCAAAACTAAAATAATCCAGGCATACTACTTGGACTTTTACATTCGTTCCTGCCACTGTGGGCAGGATTCAGAACGAGAAGAACACACAGATGTAAGCCACAAAGGAATCAGAAAAACATACTTTATTTCAAAACTTTTAAATATTATGGGTGAGAGGTCCTCTGACACCTGTGTTCATTTTAACAGACCATGCCAAGCAGAAAGGCTTTGCAGAGAATCAGTAGAAGGTCTAGGTCCTCAATTAGCTGAATGGATTTTTGCACAGAGACGAGCAAGGGCCAGAAGGATGCCAGATGGGAGCAGTGGCCAGGTGCATGATGCAATTAGTCTGACAATACAAAACTCAACACCAAGTCAGACACAAACAGCTGTTGTATTTATCACATAGAGCAAAGGCAACAAACAACTGGAAGGAACCACAAGTTCTGATGTAGGACATGAAACTGCATGGTGGCAAACATTAAGGAAAACATAAAAGCATAGTAAGCATGACTGGACATTGCACCAAACAGGATGAGGTGATCAAAATGATGGAGAACACTAAAGAAACAGAAAGTGATATGGAAAAAATTCCAGTTCATGTCAAATCAGAGGCAGAAACATGCAAGTCAATAATCATAAATGTGGTGGCTTTACCAGAGGGGAGAAAGTGATATCGGCAACTACAAGGCATGATGTCAATCAAGAAAAATATGAATTAATGAATATCATATGTAATACACCATGACAGATAACATGATCTTATTTGCTAGGTAGGTGATTTTCTAGGGAAATTAGGTAAAATTTAATCCATCTCTTAGGGAAATTGATCAACATGGTCTCAGATGAAAAATCATTATTTAATGTGCAGAAAACACAGAAGAACTGTAAAATGGGTTAATAGCTATCTACTGTGAGGGGAAGATTGCTGGTGATTACAGCTGTACAGGAGTCTTATGTAATATTTGAATTAACAGGATATAAAGAGAAGAAAGTTATTTTCTAGTGCCAAAAATTGAAGAATTGTCAATATAAATTAAAGTTTGTGGGATTTTAATAGGAAGATATGCTGCTGATAAGTTCCAGAAGGGTTGAAAAAACAGTGTTTCATAGCACTGTGTTTCTAGGCCCTCTACTAGAATTACAATTTCTGCTATTAAGTGGAGAATCATATTTTTTAAACAAACAAAAAGAATGTTGTGGAGTGTTATCACTGTAAATATCAAGAAATGTAACTCTGATCATAATAAGCTCAATTCACAGTATGTACATGGTGAAGTATTTCCAGTGAAACAGACTGGTATTGTACATTTACATCATAAAAGGCTATACCAGAAAAATGTGATTCTATTCAGCCTTGTTTGAGAAAAAAAATACTTGAGTTGAAGGGAAAGGAGCAGTTTTTTTAGGAAATGGCAACTGTTTGTCCAAGCAAAGTATGCACGGATGGCGGGTATGACTGCTCTTGTGGAAATAGAGGAGAAAAATTAATAATTTAAGCCAAATAAAAAGGAAAACAAAGAAATACATTTAAAAACCAGAACAAATACAGGCTTTCTAATCTCTAAAGCAGAGTACCATAAAAGTTGCCTAGTTCTATGACAGAGCTCATAAATGAAAAAATTTTGTGGAGGACTTCAAAGAGCAAGTACCTGATCTTTGTCCTTGCTTGGGTGTGCCCCACTGCTCCTCCATGGCTCCAGTGTTTGCCAACAGACAAGAGGCAGCAGGTGCTGTCTCACATTGAGCCTGGGCCTGTTGCAGTGGCTGCTCACCTCAGTTCTGTGATTAGGATCCTCTCATCATGCAAATAACATTTGTCAGTGCTCCCTTATTTATTTATATAGAAATAAAGAGTTAATAACTTGCTGTTGTATAGAAATCAGTTTATAAATAAAATTAGAGTTGCACATAAGGTTTTAGCATTTCTTACTAAGAGACATTCT
>NW_005054301.1:3092717-3100653 GCF_000277835.1 Geospiza fortis
GAACCCAACACGAGACAAATATCTCCCATCAAAGACCAAAGGAACATGAAATTTTAATATTTGGAAGAACAAAAATCCACCCAATCTCGAAGAACAGGCTCTGACTTCTAACTGAAAGGTTATTTCTGCAGCTGAGGGTCAAGGGTATGCCCCTGAGCAGTCTGGGTCCCTCCCACTAAAAGACTTAACACTGTGCACTGGTCAGGGCACAGTGAAATTGAGACTGATGATTGTCTGCTAACTCCACTGACTCAGTGACAGCACACTTGAAATTTTTATTATCTGTTTCCTGGTACATTAACTGGGCTGACTTATACCCCAAACTGCCGTAGCAGTGAGAAAAGTTCTCATGGCCATTATAAACAGTTGCATTGAATTCTTGCTCATTATTCCTTGTGAAGGAAAACGACTATGCCTGGATTATGGCAAATCTGTCTCCATTAAAGCAGTTCTGTGTGAGTCACTGTCTGTGGCAGTGGATCTCCAAACAGCTCTATAAAAATCTCCATGGAAATAAGGCTCCTTAGCACTGGGAGAATGTGACCTGCAGAGAGTTCTGTCCCACAAATCCTTCTTGCCATGTGAGCACAGGATAAGCAACCCCAGGCAGCAGTGTGGAAGCTCTCTTCTCAGTAAGTGGTATTAACATATTCACCTTAGCAGTGAGGCCTATGGGAGCCAGTGTGCTCAGGAGATGATGCATGGTTATCTGCTGGGAATAAATGAAGACTGCAAATCTCAAGAAAAAACAAATTGATTAGATGCAGAAAGCATGAAAGTGCAGTCAATATCCCTCAAAAGCGCCTCCAAGAGTTCCTTTTCCAAGGCAGGCTTGATTTCTCACAGTAGCTGTGTTTTATGGACCCAATATGAAAGTCTTGTGTGTGTGCTACTCTTCCGCTGCACTGTGCTCTGACTCAGAGAGGTGACATGGTGTCAACATAAATTTTCTAGAAGCTGTGTTTCGGGCTTTGATCCCTGACATCCTGAGCAGAAAAACTGGAAGCTTCACCTCTTCATTTCCTCCCTATGCTGTGTAGTTATCTTATTCACAATAACAGATCAAATTCAGATGATACAGATACTCAGTTGTACTGAGTCTCATGCAGAAGTGATCAAAGAGTATATGCATCAACATTTTATCTGATGACGATGTTGCTTAGGAAAAAATTCACTGTTTTAAAGTCAAAAGTTCAACAAAGTAGAAAAATCTTTCTTTTTAATAGTTGTAATATAAACACATACCTTGTCTTCACTTTATTTTTCAATGACTTAAGAGAAAACCTATAATGAATTAAAAAGTCATTTTCTTGGTAGAGACCTAAATCCTGAATGGCAAAATCATTACAGAGAGCCCAAAAAAAGGAGGCATTCCCCTCAAAAAAATCAAATGTCTTTAAAATCACCAGGGCTTTGATAAGATTGGCTGGTAAATGCAGCTGCAAGAGAAGTTGCCCTGCACCTTGCCCATTTTTTATCTTATTGCTATATTATGCATATATTGATATCTGAGAGTTTTCTTACAGTTTCAATTTCTAAAAACCTCAAATCCCTAGGGCTTCCTAGAGGATAAAAAAATACAGTGCATTTTTTTACATTATTATTTTTTCAGAGTACTCCTGCTAGAGAGAATATTCATTTATTGTAGTTAATCAAGATTCAAATTTTGGGGTTGGCATATCAGCCCAAAATTCCATTATTTAGGTACCTCTTTCCTTATAATTTCTTAGAAGTGTTGTCTGTTTTCACCCACAGACATAACTCTGTTTCCCTATTTCCTGCATCATATCACAGTCAAGCTGCTGCACAGACAGGCTGTAAGATCCACCTGACCGCTTCACAATGCTGTTAAAAAGGGGATTCACCCTCTATCTATTGTCCTCTCTCAGGAAAAGGTTTTTTTAATACAAGTCAGCCCCTTCTTTCTCTTAGTAAGTAGGAAGAACCCTATTCAGAGAGGGTTTCAGGCCACCATGGTGCACAAATATCCATGTCTCCTTCAATTTATGATTCTTTATTAAACCCATCTGATGAGTCCATATCACTTAGGGTTCAAGGACTACTCAAGAAGGTTATTTGTCAAACTGCTTGGGAATCATCCAATTAAGAGGTATCTAGTTCAAATATAAATCATATCCCTCTTGGGTCACCTCTGAACCCTTTACAATATTGCATCTGCACTGGTGCACAAAAACAGCAGCACAGCTGACAGTTGTAATAGATCCTGTGCATGAGGAGTGGATGCAAACTCAACAGCTCTACCATTCTGTAGTTACATGCAAAATAATAGATGAGATGTCTAAGCACTCTTAGAGGGATTTGATCAGAGTAAATCATGAAAGACAGGAGAATTCTCCATTTCTAAGTGGTGATCTCACAGAAGCTAGCTGGCTACTTAGCTAGTCAGATAACATGACATTCAGCTAACAAGAAGAACCACAAGGTAAGCAGCTACAATAGCTAGATTAGATTCCTTCTGTCAGAATAACACTTACAACTTCCCTGAATTGAGGGTACTTAGAACTGCGTGTAGGTGGCAATATATTCTCTGTCCCAAAATTCGTAAAATCAAGGTCCTAAAGTCTCAAAAAATTCTTTGAAAAGTTGAATTTTTTTTCATTGCCCTCTCACCTTCTAAGTGACTTCATCTAGCACCATATAGAGCTGTGAGTTAACATTTGAAAGAACACACGTGTTTTCATATCCTACACCTACTACATACAGCAAAAACACTGCTTTATGATGTCACTAAACTCTGTAAAATTCTTACTTAGTTGAACAATTATTTTAATTAGACAGAAGGTTAATACAAATACCCTTTACTGGAAAATAAGCTGTGCTGACTTATTTGGTGGTTCCCGATTCCGCAATTCCTATAACACACCAGTTCTTCACAATCAACATGCATTCCAACATAATTGGAGGGTGAAGAAATATGTGAAAATTATATTAATTTAAAAGCATTTTCAAAGGCAGTCAGTGCTAATGAGACCAACCAGAAAAGTATAGCCAGCTATAAAAGTAAAATAGCAAGATGCTTAACCCTTTTCTAAGGATGGTAATTAGCAGGAAGGTTAGCCTAAGTATTAATGAGGTAGTATTTTTATTTCATTGAGATTAAATTTAACAAGGCAATTAGTCTAGGCTAGGAAGGAACAGTTGCTAAATACCATCCACAGTAACATGGTGAGGCAGATACAAAATAAACCACTTAGAAAATATAGAGGAAATTGTTACTTGTGGAAACCTATAAGGGTATATGAATGATTAAAGAGGCCAAATCCTGGATCTTGTAATCTGAAGTCACGTTATAGAATCACAGAATTACAGAATGGGAAAGGTTGGAAAGGACCACTCTGTGTGGTCACTGGTCTAAGCTCTCTGCTCAAACTGGGTCATCATAAAGCACATAGCACAGGATTACATCCTTTTCTTGAAGAGATTCCCCAGTGAGGGAGACTCCACAACCTCTCTGAACAATCTGTTCCAGTGCCCAGTCACTTGTGCACTGGAACAAGTAAAGAAATTCTTCCTTATGTTCAGGTGGAACTTCCCGTGCATCAGGTTCTGCCTGTTGCCTCTTGTCCTATGCTGGGCACCACTGAGCAGAGCCTGGATCCTTCCTCTTGATATCCTCCCATCTCAGCCACCTCTTTTCAAGGCTTAACAGGTCCAGGTCCCTCAGCCTTTCCTCATGAGAGAGGTGCTCCAGCACCTTAATCATCTTTGTTGCTCTCCACTGGACCTGTGTCAGGAGCTCCAGGTCTCTCTTGTCCTGAGGAGCCCAGAGCTGGACACAGCACTCCAGCTGTGGCCTCACCAGGGCTGAGCAGAGGGGCAGGATCACCTCCCCTGACCTGCTGGCAATGCTCTTCCTAATGCACTCCAGGACACAACTGGCTTTCCTGGCCACAAGGAAGGGCACACTGCTGGGTCTTGGACAACTTGTTGTCCATCAGGACGCCCAGGTCCTTCTCCACAGAGCTGCTGCCCAGCAGGTCAGCCCCCAGTCTGTACTGGTACATGGGGTTATTCTTCAAGTGCAGGACCCTGCATTCACTTCTGTTGAATTTTAGGTGGAACAGGCTGCCCAGTGATGTTGTGGAATCTCCCAGTCTGGAGACATTCAAAATCCACTTGGATGAGCTCCTGCATAATCTGCTCTAGGTGGCCCTGCCTGTGCAGGGGGTTTGGATTAGGTGATCTCCAGAGGTTCCTTCCAATCCTAATGATTCTGTGATTCTCTGCTCATCTCTCTAACCTGTCAAGGTCCTTCTGAAGGGCTGCACAGAACTGTGGGGTGTGGGCCACTCCTCCCAGCTTTATGACATCAGAGAGTTACAGAGGACTTACTTCATTCAAGTCATTGATGAGTAAGTTAAAGAATACTGGCCTCAGTATTGGACTCTCTTAAGAACTCCCAGCCTAAAATCTGTTTTCTGTAAGGAGTACATAAATGCACTGTGTGGAGGTAATATGGAGGGAGTCATTCTTTTCCAATGCAACCAGTTCAAAACTTTCCTATAGCCTTCAAACAATTCACATTGCACAGCACAGTCTGATGGAGGATATCACACACTTCTGCCCTTGGCCTCATAGTGACTGTTCAGCATCTTCCACTCTGCAGTTATTTTATATTCATGAGAATGCTATTTTTCAAACTACCTGTATAATGTCTTGTCTCTTCAACAGAGTAAAAAAAAAATCCTCAGGAGAAAAGAGAAATACTATTAAAATGAATCCTACAGATCATCTCCTTCTCTATTACTTTTGCTCCCTTCCCAAAATAGGCAGGGATGGATTTGAATTCTCTTTGTGGAGTGCTCAGGAGGAGATCGCATACACTGTGCCCACTGCTTCTGCCAAACAACTGTGTAACTTTAGTTGGCTTTGAGTCTTAAATTTTGACACATTGTGTGATGCTCAGAGTCCCTGTTCTTACTGCATTATGAAGTGTCATGCTCAACTTTTACCATTAAACTTATCTGTAGCTAGGTGGTGGGATCAGACATCAAAAAAGCACAAACTTCATTCTTCTCTGCCCTTCTCCTATAAGGATTTCTGTTCTTCTGTATGGACATGAGTCCGTATGCATATGGATGTCTCTGGAATGAGGCTTTCCCCAAGTATACAAGCACACACCGGTGAAAGCAGTGCTTAAAGCAACCTACAGGTTTGGGACAGGGACTCTTCTTGCCACATCTTGTCTATTTCCTCAGCACTCAGCAGAATTGTGACTTCTCTTTGTTTTATGTTTCTATGCCATGAAGAATACACCAGACGTTGTCCTCCTTGGCATCCACTTTGGAATTAAGAGGAAAATTAACAGGGAAAATGATGAAGAGAGAGTTTGTTTAGATATATCAACAATAGATTCTGGGGTACCAAGTAGCTTTTGGCTAAATTGTTCTTTACCTATCTCCTTTAGTACCTTTGAGTCTCTACACTGAGCACCTTCATCTTCATACTTTGGCAGTTGCTCAGGAATATCAGTAATTTTAAAATACTAAATATTATTATTAAATATCAAGTCCCATCAAGTCCCATGTACTGAAATAACATTTCTCATTATAGTTCTCAAGAAGACCTGAGTATTTGTAAACTTTAGGAATCAGACATCTAGAGCTGTTGGATCAACCTCTTCCATCAGCCCAACCACAACAGATTTTTCTCCAACATTTTTTGGGTGGTTAAAACACTCCAGAAAGCCTTGTTTGCAACAGACAATTTTGAATAAAGAATAATGCCATATGTATGGGCCTACTGAAGTACTGCCAGATACTTCTCACAGTCAGGTCTGTGAAAAAACTCCCCATTTTTTAAATCCTGAAAATTATAAATTTCATGACACAAAGGGATTACTGAAACCTCTAAAGATTGAGAAATTGGTTGTCTCTGCCAATTCTCACACAAGACTCTATTAATGCAGGTTAATGTGGTGATAAGCCATTTCTTAACAGCAGTAATTGACCAATTGTGAGAAAATATGCTGTATTTGATGAATAATGTCAGAAAGACAGAGTGCACAGAAACCTGCTGGCATTGCTATTCATATTTTTGCTGTCTGGGAAAGTGAATATTGATTGGCAAATGGTTGCTTCTAATGGCAATTTGCTGTCAGAGCCCATTACCCCATGAAACAGCAGAACTGCACTCTGTGATAAAGTACATAAAAACAGGAGTTCACAGTAAACTCTGAAGTTTTCTCTATAGCAACCTGTTGCTCCCCAGGGGCTAGAATTTCATATATGATCTCCCCTGCCAAGGAGATTCACTGGTCTAACAGAAGAGCTAGTTTTCCAAACAGTCCAGCAATTCCTCTGTATTAAGCAAGACTAGAAACAAGGCCTTTGGGGCTCTGCGCTCTCTTTGCTTGAGTCTCTGAAAGTGCTAAAACATGACATGGAAAGGAAGGAGAAAGAGACAAGTATTTCTGTAAAAAAACTCCCCAATAATTGTCCTATCTCCAAAAGATAAAATTTCCTGTCAATCTTGTCCCCAAAACCTAACAAAATGTGCTTCAAAAGATTTTCATTACTTTTATTCTTCCTCCCCTCCTGATATTTTTCCTACAATTGAATGCGACATACTAAATAGCATTCAGACTTCCTTTCATTGCTTTCTTACCACTTTTTTCTTATCTGACAGTACAGCTTTTTGAGGGTAGAAGTCTTGAAATGCCATTGAGAAAGAAGAAAGTATAAACAAAATACAAACCCTCCAGTGGTTTGCTTCCACTAACAAAAAGCAAGGACAATAGAGAGAAAGATTTTTAAAAATGTTATGCTACTAGTTCAACATCTCTAGTTTTAAAAACTAAAGGGAACTTTTAAGTTTGAGGAAAGCTTTGCAAATACACTTTAAAAACTGGCATCAACTTTTGATATTACAAAGACAGTAGTGGCTCTAGAAGCAGTCAAAACCAAGGTAGGGCTATGAAAGCCTGTCAGTAGGTAGTGCTCAAGCAGTAGCCAATCTAGCTAAGGACTCTTAGCTTGTCAATTTTGCAATATTTTTATGGAAACAAATTCATCTTTTCAGATATTCCGAATGAAACAAGATTACCACAACTCTCATCATTATGGAAGGAATTAAATACTTTATGTCAAAGAATTAAATATCGTTCCATACTTTTACTGAAATTTGATAATAAAAATCAGTTTCAGCTTCCATCTGCCTCCTTTTTTGCAACAATTCTGGAAACAAAATTCCTGTCCCATGGGATTCTTTGGATTCCAAGAAAGAATTGAGGATTTCTTTTAGAGCATGATTATCAAGGAGTATGAAATGGTATACAGTGGAAATATGGCTCCAAAATAAGACTGTTTAAGTAAACAGTAAAAAACTACTCAACATAATTACACCCTAAATTAAACAAACCAATCTTCCCCAGTTTAACTCTAAATAGTACCAGTTTTAAAATACTGGATTCTGGAGGCATTGCTAATAAATCTTAATCTTTCCCAAGGAATAATAAATAGCTTGTAATTTAATTTTTAGTGAGCTATTAGCAACTCCTAATTAAATGAAGGCATCAATACTAATTCCTCTAAATCAAGATCTGAAAATATAAATAATATATTAAAATAAGTAAATAAATACCACTGTGTTGCCCTGAAAAAAGACAAGCCAAGAACACAGACCAAGAACTAAGGAATTTAGAACTCGAGGGAACTTCTGTATGCTTGTCTGTCTCATGTAGATTTGTTCAATATTTTATAATGCCTGCTGTATTTTGCATGTATTTCACACCAACAAATGTCCTCTTCATGTAAGTGTTAAGGGTTGACAGCTAAGGTGCCTTCTTTGACCAAAGAGTTTGTGAAAGAGCCTTTTCTCTGGGAATGAGATGAAATAAAAGATGCAGAGAGATGAGAGAGGATCACCAGACAAAAGAGCTGCCTCCAAGGGCTCCCCTCCCCATGCTGGCAGAGCT
>NW_005054301.1:3100667-3106729 GCF_000277835.1 Geospiza fortis
GAGAAAGTGACAGACAGAGCAGGATCTTAGGTGTGTAAATGTCACATTTTAGGTGTGGCATGGCAAAGTTTAATGGATGGATCACATGAAAAACAAATGGAGGGCAAGGCTTTTAAATCTTCCTCTGATTTCTCAGCAAAATATTAATATGTCTTTTTTCCTTTATTAGAATAATCTCTAAGGATCTCAGTCAAGCTGGAGATCCACTCTATTAATTATTTATATGGAGAGAACCCTGGAATATTTTACAATTTAAGAACACAAGGTTGGAAAAAGGAAGAAAAAAGCGGTTTTGGGTTTTGTCACACTTTGGATATCAGTTAATGCCAGAAGATTCCCAGCAGTAGTTCCGGTATTTGCTCATCCACCTCCCAACAGACAAATTGGGCATGTTAACTGTATAAGTGGAATGTGAAGGGCAAAGAGTCTGCACATGCAGCATATTCACACACATGCACAAGTTCACTGAAAAATAGTCAGTTTTAAAAAAAAAAAATCACCTTTGTGTCCAAACACCAGGTACTCCCTCAAGAAATAAGAACCAACCCAAGATGCCAGTAAAATCAAAAGCAGATATCACAGCAACAGCTGTTCACAGAAGGCAGTCCCATGACACAGCTTCCCTGCCACAACTTCACAGGCACATAAGACACCTCCCTGAGCAGCTGCAGAGTAAGAATCCAAAGTCACCACAAAAAAACCCACCCCAAATATGATGATTAATACAGCTCTGTAGATGTTTACATCTACTTTTCTCTTGGCTTGTCCCCCTTCACACCCTGGGTGCTGCATCTGAAACTATTCAGTCTGTGGTGTAGTGGGGAGCCCAAGGCACTACACAGGAGAAGAGAGAGTGCACTTTCCAAAGAGACGCCAAGCAGAAAATACTCACCCATAGCTGCTGGCATGCAGCATCACAGTTCCCTTCCTTTCCCATGACCCTGTACAGGTTGCTGAGGCAGCCAGGCAACAGAGCACAGAACCACCCATTTGTTACACAGTGTCAAAGATGAGGAAGAAGAGAGGCCATAGGAACTGTGCAGCAAATGTAAAGCTCACACTGAGTATGAGCCAGTATGAGACTGGCTGAGCTAGACCTAAGAAGTGTGGGAAAAGGCCAGCTGAAAGGTATTCTAACCCCTAAAGATGCAGGAAAGGTGTACGGGAATGTATTGCAGACAACTCATCCCAAAAGCATCGTTGTGGAAATAAAAGAACTCATTAAAAACATTTTAAAACATTTTAAAGGGTATTTGGGAAAAAATTTGAATTATAATAAATTTTTAATAGTTCTTGTAAAAAGGGAATAAAAATCAAGTGGTCAGCCTTCTTTTAAATTATGAGGAATGAACTGTAGCCATGGGTGGTATTGTTCAAGTTTCTCTGACACTACAGAACACTCAGGTATGGAAAGCACATCAGGGTTACAGCTTTTGATCTCCTCTCGATGTGGAGTTTATGTTGACTGCTGTGAAGTGTGTGGGCTTGAGGCAGGTTTGCTCCCTAGACTTTTATAGACTAAATGTCTCTTACAGAGTTGTGTGAAAACTGGATTAATTCACTGGCCCTGGTGATACATTCCTATCATATGAATCTGTTTCTTACTGCAGGGTTGATGAAGATCAAAGTCAACATTTACAGTGATTACATAGAGGATAATAGCATAAAAGGTAGGACAAGATTTATCATGTCTGGCCATCACATTAAACATGCTTCTGCTATTTTACTTACATACCACAAACATAACTTCTTTTGTATTTCTAGTTATTCTGAGTTTCATAATAAAGGTCAGGGTTAATACAAAGCAGGCATGTAATACATCCTGAGGTTTCTTTGGGAGGGTTTTGAGGTGTTTTTTAATGTCAGAATGCTCTATTTATCATACTTCATCATCTCATAAATAATTGTATACACTGCATTGTAAGCCCTAAAGGGAAATTTAGTTATTATAAAGAAACTACAAAAAAAATCATGTTTGGAAAACCAAACCATCCATACACACTTCTTTCCTCATAAAAATCTCCCAGACATTTTCTAATCCATTATAATTACTAACTTCTATTCAGGAAACAAATGGTTTTTACATTGCACAATATAAAGAAAATAGCCACCCACAGAAATCTTTTCCCTGTAGACCGAGAGTTTTGCAAATACTTGCCAGCAGGTCAAAAAATGTTTCTTATAAAGTCAATTACAATAGTGCCACAAATAGTCGTTCCAGTCCAGTCTCCTACACCATAAAAATTTTTTTCCAGGACAATTGTGCTTTAAACAAGTATTCCTGTGTGCTCTCTCTACTTTTCACCCTCACTCCTGCAAAATTTCACTTGCAATAGTCCCAATGTGTTCAGCTCTTACAAAAAAAAAATATATATACACATTTCCATGGAGGACCTATCTGTCAGATTAGTCTTTTTGCTTCTCTTCAGTAATTCTTACTGTCACCACCCTTTGAGATGGCACCTGGACAATTACCCAAGTCCCTGAGAGGTGCTTCTATTTAACTGCAGCAGGAAACATGGGCAGGAGCAAATTCCAGGTGTCCACTTGGGCAAACCCTGGAGCTGCCCCAGCCCATGTTTCTCCCCAGCTCTGCCCTCAGCAGCTCCCAGTCCCTGCCCACCATGAGGCGCGGCTGCACCCCCAGGCACCGCCTGCCCAACTCAGCCGCTGGGTCAGCTCCTTCTGCTTCTTCCCTTCCACCATGGAAACTCCAGTTCCAAACACATGGAAATACAATACAAGAAAGCAAACCCCTGTAAAGCAATCTAAGGATGGTGACCCATTAACATGACCATCCCTTTCGAGCATGCCCTTCATGACTTCCCTGCTACAGAACAGCACAAGTTCTACTTACAAGCTACATTTAACCTTTATGAGCCAAGCTTATACCATTATGTCAGCTTGCTAAACAAAGGAAGGGCAATTTTGCAGCTGGAGAAACTAAAGCACTGAAAAACAAAGCCATCCATCACAAAGCAAGATCCTGTTGGAAAGACTGGATTCTTCCTTGTTTTTTCATTCTCCTGCTACTTGTAACACAGAACAAGAAAACTACCATGAGTATAAGAACAGGGAAAATTTAATCTTACTTCAGCTATGTCTCTAAAACATGGGAAATGGGAAAGTTGTATATTAAGCAGAGTGGAGACTTCCATCTGAGAAAATCAGCTTCATGGATCAGGCATCATAAAGCAAAATGCTCCCATACACAGAATTTTTCTATTCAAACTCACTGATTTATTGTTATAAAGCTGGACATAATCAATATAATTAATTCACCTTTTAGTTGTGCTGATAAGTCCAGAAGGACTAAACTTGGATTCAGAAGTGGAGGAAAACAATTTTTTTTTAAAGTTATATTTTTCTGCCTGTTGTGAGTTTTGGACATCTCCTTCTTTGCACAATTCTTGAGATAGATTCACAGGTTCAAAAGACAATTTCCCATGAATGTGTAAGTGAAGGAGAGCCTGTAATAACCCACCTCACTGCATCTCCTTTCCACACAGCATAGATATTAAAATTATTTAGCTCTTTGCCATATTGTCAGGTCAGGGGTCTCTCTCCTTTGAAAAACTTATTCAGTAAGCACTCCTGCTCTTAAAGTTGCTCCTCTAACCTCCTGGGTACAAAATCAAAAATTTACATGAACAGCAAGGATCTAAAAGCATTTTTTTCATTATTGGTTAAACATTCATGCTTGATATGCTCCAGCATTTATTGCTTTGTTGATGTGCAAATGCTTTCTAGTGTAGAGACAGGTAGGTCTGTCTTATCAGCTGACACTATCTCAAGGTGACACTATCATGGATTCATGCAGTATTTAACATTATCCTGCTGAAAGCCTTTGGGGGCTCTGATTCATGGGGCAGAGGAACAAACCAAATTATATGGAGAGATCCTCAAATGTGTCAGATAAGGAGTGCTAGTGCAGTGAACCCCTCCTTCATGTCATGGCAAGCTGCATCTGCCAAACCTCGCACCAAGTCAAATCAGGGCCGTACATACCTCAGAGGGCTACAGCCTCAGGTATCAGAGGGACTGGGCAGCATTGCATTCCATGGAAAGGGTAACTTAGCGCAGAACACTACCTGTGACAGGCATCACTACCACTAGCACCATAATTTTCCCCCAGAGATAGAGATACTGTTTTTAAAACCAACACAATATAGCTGAATTTGCTAAGCCACACACTAGATTTTTAGTGGTAAGAGCAGATTTTTAGACATGATATATGAAAGAGGCATTTATGATCACTCATTAAAGAAAAAATGTAGCACCTCAGGAATACATGTGAATATATTCTCCAGCTTACCCACAACCACTAGTTCCATTCTATTGAAGAATAAAGACCTTCTAAGGCCGTTAGTAAACAACTAATTTCTTTGATCTGTATTTTTGGTTCTGGAACAAAGAGTTTCTGAGCAGCATAAAAATTTAGTTCACCCATAATACAGTATGTCAGAGATATTGTTCTCTTCAATGTTTTTCATCTCCCAGCTCTGTAAAAGATATGCCATACCATCTACTTTTTTTTTTCTGAGTAATCACATATGGATCCTGATCTCTCTGCACACTACAGAACAGGCAGTGAGAAACTGCAAGTTCCAAGGAATTAATGCAATAAGCCTCACATTCTACTTTCTTTTTTTAGTCTTATCTAAGTCTATTGTATGTTCATAAATTGAAAGCAATACATTTTATTTAAGTTTTATCTTTATTTGAACTCAGTCCAAACCTCTTCTATCTTCTCCAAAATTCTTCTGTATTAGTAGGTATGATACCTCATCCATACATCAGAACTAACACGTACAGCACTATATATTGAACCCGTAAAGCACGCAGCTGACAAGTACTGACATTAAGTATCAGCAGAACTGCAGGAGACATGAGTGCCTGGGCTCTAGAGGCAACAATTCCTAATAGCAGAAACCTTCTAAGCATTGTGGCTCATTACTTCAATATTTTGTGTGAAGTATTATATCCATTATAGGTAGAGGATGACATATTTCGTTAACAGCTCTAAGACAAAAAGCACTTAACTTCTCATTACTCTGAAGAGAGTCATATTCCAGCACTAAACTTAAGAGCCACTTACAAAGCATTCAGCACATCATGCTTTCATGTAGACACTTGCATTGAATTTAGTCCTCACTTCTGCTTATAGCAAGGATGATGCATTAGACACTTTCACTATTATCAACTGTCATGGCAGAAGAGTCATTAATTTACTGGAAGAATAAGAACATTTTGCCTCCCCTCCTTACCACGCATTACTTTGTCCCATTCTTGTTCCTTGAGCTCACTTAGGGAATCTATAAAGTCTTTCATTTTGTGCATGAAAGATGTCCTTTTCCAGACAGAAAAATTTCAAGAAAATACACAAATGCTTCTTAAGGAAATGAAAATCAAACTTTTGTAGAGTTGTGATTACTTTATG
The DNA here is from genome assembly GCF_000277835.1 of Geospiza fortis. Taxonomy (NCBI): domain Eukaryota; kingdom Metazoa; phylum Chordata; class Aves; order Passeriformes; family Thraupidae; genus Geospiza; species Geospiza fortis. The sequence continues at coordinate 3,106,108 of NW_005054301.1, forward strand.
CCAAGCTACATGCTAAAGCAGATGATCAAAAAAAAATCATACTTTCTTGTGTCATGGGGTAGCTATTCTAAAACTGGAGACAGTTTGGAAAAAGGTAAACCCTGAAAGAAAAAAAGTAAAAAAAAATTAGAACAAACTTATTTTACTGCACTTATTGGCAAGAAGAAAATAATTGGCAGATAAGAAGCATGAAAATTCCTTTTCTCCCCTACAGAACATTATGTTCTAAAATACATATACACCAGTTGTTTCATTTTCTAATCTTGTTCTATTTTCTGACAACATCGTGAAGATTTGATTCCTGTACCCTTTACTTGCATTGTGAAGCATTTTACTTTGTGATTTCTTCCACTCAAATTCAGAGAAACTATTTTAAAAGTGATCGCTAGTATGATTGACAAAACTCAGTCTGTATCTTGCCAAGGTCATCAGAGAGGGAAAAGAATTATTTGCAAAATCTGTCCCCTTTTTTTCTTTTTTTTTTTTTACCTTTGAAAAGCGTAGAATCAATAAGGGAAAGAAAACAAAATATCTGGTTCTCAGTACAAACTAGAACAATATAGATGAGAGACCTGCATCCTGACTGCAGCTGTCCTCAGGCAGCTGTGCACACTCAGAACCT
>NW_005054301.1:3106739-3108287 GCF_000277835.1 Geospiza fortis
TCCCTGTCCCCCTGCATTACATGGCTGTGTGTTGGTAACGGGTTTGGGTCACACCCTCTGCACAGAGACACTGAGTCTCTTACTGACACTGTCAGAGGTGTGACTGTAACCTTCTGAACTCAATGCACTACAGCCATTCTTTTTACCAACTTTGTGCTCATTGCACTACCCTTGTACCACCATCCAAACTACCTTAACACCTGAGGCAACTTCAGGCCATTTCCATAGGCTCTTCAGCTTTTGTTCACATAATATGAAAAAGCTTCAATAAAAGAGAAAACTGAAATTTACAGTCCTAATAAAAGTTTATTTCCTTATAGCAGCAATAGCTACTATATTTTCAGCTGTCGAATAAGTTACAGACTTCCTTACTCATTAGCTCAAGAAATAGACCAACTCCTTTGAGCTCAGGCATAGTAAATCAAACTATAAAGCTTCTCATCACTTCTAAGCTATGTAACCTAAATTCTCTCTTCAGATAAAGCAGCTTCCTCATTACCTGTGCCTGAAATTTTTTGCACCTCAGTTCTTTTCTTCTTTGTTCCTTTCCCATCAATTCAGACAGTATTCTGTTTTCCAAACTACCTCCTACTTTTCTAGACATCATATTCACTGTGCAGGTATCCTCTGATGACAGAGGCTGAAAACATGATGTATATCAGTATCATCAAAATACTTTGTCTTCTTTGAAGTCTCCTTTTTAAGTCAAACATGACCTGAAATTAAAAGTACAGAATTCTAGTATTTCAGTCCTCTAGACAGATAAAAAGGCCTTGAAAGACTGTAAAGAAGCGCAGGGCAGGGGAAGGAAAAATAGGAGCACTGCCTTGGGGTTGAGGGGAGATAATTCAACTGGATTTACTCTATTGGATGTACTGTTCTTCCAGAAACTGTACATGAATGACAGAAAAATGTCAGAAGGAATATAACACCACAAGTTACAAACAGCAAAGCTTGATTAATTGATAAAGAATTTTTTCTTGATATTGTATCTATTTAAATTTCTCCATAGACGTAAAAGAAAATGGAGATAGCAATAAGGTGTCAGGTAAAATAAGAATTGGCTAACAAGCAACAGAAAAGAGCTCTCAAGCATACTATTCAGTTCCCCTCACCAGCATGTTGAAGGGATATGAAAGCTCCCCATTTTACTCCATTGCTATCTATCTACTTTTATCACCCTGCCAAAGTCAAAGAATCACTCCATTTTTCTTAGAAATTACAGCTATTGATTTCTCTCTTTTTCCTATCCTTGTAGGAGAAATATGACTTATGAAGGATTTCTCTGGTTGGTTTCAGCTTTGTTATTTTTGAAAGAAAACTTCTCATTCTTCCCTCCCATTTCTTCCTCTCTGTATTCCAAAGAGACCAGAACTAAAACCAAGAAGAAAGTGATACTGACAGGCCTAGTCTTTCTAAGGTCAACCAGCACAGTAAAGAACACCCTTGGTGGTTTCCTTCCTCTACTTGAAAAAGGGCACAGACAAAGCTCGCATGCTCTTTGCAGAGACAGTGCACGTAGCTGAATCCCCACAGCCACATCAGAGA
>NW_005054301.1:3108333-3116114 GCF_000277835.1 Geospiza fortis
TAAATAAACCTAAACATTTGGATCACAACAAACAAATGCGACTACCCCGTAGTTCCAAGCTCACCACCCAAATACAGCTGTTACATACTCTTTAATTACTAATGAGAACTCCTGGTCCCATAGAAGAATCTGTTCAACCTGCTCATGGCTCATCTAAGGAAGGTAGCATTTACAAATATTCACTCTCTCTGCTTAGTGGAAATATCCACAGACAAAGAAAGGCTGGCTGCTGTGCATAATCAGAATTATTTGGTAGGATTTCTCTTTTCTACTTTCCTAGTTTGATTAACATATCATGATTTCTAACTATTTTTAACAAGTCATTTTTATTCAATCAAAGGGCAAATGCTTTTTCAAGAATGTCACACAACTAAATTATCCATCATTTTATAGTTTCCTGACAAGCCTCAAGAGACTGTACCATAGAAATAATATCTACAGCTGAATTAACTCAGACTGCTTTATAGGCACCTGCTATTATGGCAGTGCACCAAATCTTGAAGATTGTTGAAGGCTGTGGTCCTTAGCACTAACTTTAGTTTTTGCAATAATTATCTGTAGTACATGAGAATACTGGGTCCAGAACTTAACTTTTGTTGAATCCACATAAAGCTGAAAGGATTTTATTTCTATCAGCGAATTTTTTTTTGCATTTATAAGGGTAGAATTGAAATTAAAGCAATCTTAGCAAGGATTAGAAAACCCTTTTGATTTTAAAAAATGGATAAATGGATGAATTTGAAAACACATAGATGGCCAGTCAAGTGTTTGTGGTTTTATTGAATTGTTCTGAATATGAAATAGCAAGAACATCTAATTTCTCAAATTCAGGGTTTCCTGAAAGTGCAAAACCACCACTACTAGCTGAGAATTCTTGCTTGGCTGATGGTTACCAATCTTGACATTTGCTAGTACTCTGTTGTGAATAATTCAGGGATGCTGAGTTGTTCAGTGACAAACTATGGAGGGTAAAATGAGATCTGACATTGCTGGTTCCCTGTTTTTCTTCACAGCAGAATTAATAAGCAGGATCTCTCTTTTAAGCCCTGAGATACTGAGAAAAGATCTGAATCAAAATGTCCTCATAAATACTTCCAATGTTTGCTCCACTCCAGGTGGAAAGAAGAAAGCAAAGAGGGTCTGCCCAACATTGCTCATAAACTTATAGTAATTGTCCAATTGCTGTAAATAAAACATTTGACTGAATCTAGAACAATACTGTTCTAGATTGTGTTTGTGGCTTCTAAGCCACAAAATTAGAGAGAAAGAAGAGAAGAAATAAATTTCTTCTCTGGAAAAGAAGGAGCTGAAGGTCACAGTCACTTTCTGCTACATCTAGCTATGCCACTGTCGAAGGGAGTGGTTACCATGTTCTGTTCCACCTTTTACTGAGTCAAAAACATCTACAGAGATGTCAGCCGAGCCCTTCAACACTTCTTAATTTCTTCAGATGAAATCGCTTATGTCATTTTGGGCCTGGTTTGAGTTGACCTGCATGGATTTAGTTGATCTGCATATCCTGGTTTAGAGAGCACTTTCAGCACTGTCCTGGGGTGACTTTATGATGCTTTTATTCCCATTTGTGTGCTCTGTTTATGCTGGATATTAAGTTTATGCCTTTAAGACTGGTTCTGAGAGAGAAGGGGTGAGTAGGAGTGCAGAGTTTGTTATGAGAAACTGCACTCACTCCCCTGCATCCTGCTCCTGGACTGTGTTGTATGCAGCACAGACAGATGGGACAGAGGTCTCCTTTGCTTTTTGGGGTTTTTTTTTTGGTAGCTGAGGCAGTGAAGTTCCCTGCACTGTGGTTTTTCTTTCTCTTGGAACTGTTCAAACCTGCTCTGGACTGAAAACCCAGAAGAACACCGGGAGCTCACATCTGTGAGCTCACATCTGTGGCCCACTGGGACCCAGAATGCTGCATTCCAGCACCAGAGGGACTGATAAGAGACTGAGAGAGCTGAACTACACTCCACAAAAATTACTTTCTCAATTTGCCATCTCTTCAGAACAGCAAGAGGTTTTATTGTTTAATATTATTTATTTTTTTATGCTTGGGAATCCTTTGCTTGTTAAATAAACAGGTTTTTTCCATTTTCTTTTCACAGAAATCTTTTCCCAAATAAGTTGGGGGAGGGGCCACTTGAATTTGCTTTCTAGAGGGAACCCACTCGGAGGTTTCCTCCCAAAATTTGCCTTAAACAAGGACCAGCACCTACTTTAAAGGAAGTTGATAGAGTACCTGACAGGCTGAGGTTAAGCTCCAAAACAGATCATGTCTCCTTAGGCTAAGAGCATTTGAAGGGAAGGAATCTTGGTTTACACCTGATGTGGCTGTGAGGAATTAGTTATGTGCACCACTGCTGCATCCTGTCCACATCCTACACTGGGCTCTTTTTCCAGTTAGGTTAAGAAGGCCCTAGAGTTCATTCTTTACAACAATAATTGACCTTAGAAACATCAGCAGAAAAACTAGAGCAATGGAGCCCAGATGAGTCAATAGCTTCTTCTACATCCATAGCTGGATCCAGAAAATGATGTCTATGAAGGGCTTGGAGTAAAAGGCCAAGAACCTGTAGACCAGGCTACTGGTGGAGTTTCTTCTGGGGCAGTTAGAAGTCTCAGAGCTTTTGTAACACAAAGGGCTTTTGCAAAGAAAAGATTGGCATGAACTGAACCCCAGTCAAAGCAAGGCTGTACAGATATTGGCTGATAACACTGATAGCCATGCAGAGCCTTGTGAGTCTGCAGCATTATGGGTTTTTCTTCATCTCAGTAATATTTATGTTGATATCACATTTTTAAGGAGAGGAATTTAGGGACTAGAGTCATCAAAACACACTTAAATTTAAAAATGCAAATCCCTGTACTGCCTTGAGTTTTGGCAACACAAAACAATTGTTTCTTCCCTTTATTTGAATAACAAAGACACCAAATCCCTCTTTTCTTTAAGCCCATAGGGAGGGTTTCCAATGCACTTGAGGCATAGCAAATTCATCCAGTCAGATGGAGAAGCAGAGGGCATTTATACTGCTAAGCTGTCTATAGCACAAAAGTGTGGTAGTAAGCACCACTTTCCTTTAAATCAAAAATGAAAAGGGTAGGCTAGTAAAAAGCCTAAGCTTTACAAAATCAAAATGCAGTTCTATAAACCTTAAAGTGCACCTGTTATTACCAAGCATGAGTAATAGCTCACTGCTAAAGACCACTAAACTTTCCCTGAAGGGTATCAATTTATCTGCATCAAAAATTTTCTCTACAGCATTAGAAACTCAGTATTACTGACGTACAAGACTGAGAAATCTTAAGCAAAACCAAGTGTCAGCCATTAAGCTGACAATTTTCATCTTACTGCCACAGAGGTAAATGGAGTCACACACACACAAAAAAAAAAAGTCCAGCATAAAGAATGAAAAATAAATGAGATTTATAATCCACATTCTGTTTCACTGATCTGCCTTTTCATGGTTGTAAATCTGCAGCCTGTTGTATCTAGGGACACCATGCAGTGTCTAAAAAACATGAATGTAACAGTTACTGGACCAACTTTGTCACTTGATATGGAAGACATTTTGGTTAGGTTAAAAGTACTTTCAGTAACAATAAAAATTGTCTTTATATAGTATTTGCAATTAATTTTTTATTTGCCCCCTAAATTTTTATTCCTTGGTTTGTTTCTTTTTATGATAAGAAGGAGATGCTGCTGTTTTAACACTTGCAGTCTTTGCAAGGAGACTCCTGAGCCGTAACCTGAGAAGGCTGACTTTGTACTGTGTGTACTCCCATATACTTTGTACTGTGTGTACTCCCATATACTGGATGCTGTACACTCTCTTGTTAACTTTTAGTTACTTAGGAGTTCTCAACCTCACAGAAAATTACCTTCTGCTGAAGAAACACTTCTGTGTGCCAGATGACGTTCTCTCATTTTTATCTTTATGAATCCTGGGTTGGACAAAGGTTTTTTTTTAGTCTTGGCAGAGTCTATGGCTGGTTTACCATGAACATTAAACTTCATGATTTACCAGAATTATTAGATGATTGTGGAGAGAAATTCTCATTAGTTACTCACAGCCAAGTAGCTGCTCACTCAGTCCCTCACCAGAGTGACTGGGGACAGAATCAGAAGGGTAAAAGCTGGAGAACTCATAGGGTGAGATAAAAATAGTTTATTACCAAAAGCAAATGCCAGGCCTATAAGCCAAACAAAACAAGGAATTCTCTGCTTCCCCTGGCAGGCAGGTGTTCAGCCATGTCTAGGACAGCAGGCCCCATCACATGTAAGGTTGACTTGGGAAGACAAACTCCATCACCCCAAACATCCCTCCCCTCCTCCTGCTTCACCCCACTCTCTATACTGACCATGATGCCACATGGTGTGGAATAACCCTTTGGTTAGTTTGGGTCATCTGTCCTGGCTGAGTCTCCTGCATCCCCAACTTCCTTACCAGCTTAGCAGTACAGAAAGCAGAAAAGGCTTTGGCTCTGTGTAAACTCTGCTCAGCAATAACAAAAAACATCTATTATCAACCCTGTGTTTGGAATAATACAAAACACAGACCCATATCAGTGACTGTGAAGACACTTAATTCTGCCCCAGACAAAAGCAGCAGAGGGTAGAACTTTTTTGGAAAAATTTGCCAAAAAGCAAGCACGACTGTATCCTCTTTTTCTCACACATACACACATGGTACACATACATTTATTTATTTATTTATTTATTTATTACCATCTATTCCAAAGCTAAAAAACTCTACGAAATGCCATATATTGTCATGCCAACATCTAAAGCTGAAAGCTTGAAGCAAATCATTTGGCTTATCAAATTTCAAGGGAGCTCTGCCTAAGGATCAGCAGTTCTGAGCTGGGCAATAGGGCTGACACTTCACACACCTGCTTGCGCCTACTGAGGGTTCTCATTCTTTGCTTTTCTGAATTTTCTATGCATATTTCAAATAGACAAAGAAAAAAAAAATCTAGTAATGGAGATTAGATGAAAAATTACTTTGTCCAATTCCCCCTTAACTCTTGATGTGATACAATGTTAATTTTCCACACCCAGGAGGAAGTCAGCAGTCTGTCACACAGGTGGAATATTTCTTCAGGTTAAAGAAATGAATTTGAGTCATTCTTAGCAGTTTATACTTTATGTCAAACAACATTTGCAGAAAAGCCGCATACCAGAGACTCAGCCAAGTGCATTTTGAATTTTCCATGTTAAAATTGAGGATGTTTCCTGATCTATTTTTATTCTGACACAGTAAAACTGGTGACCTGAAAGTCAACTTGGTTGGTTTTTTCCACTTCAGTTCTGACCTGTTCTGTGCTCCTGGTATACTCGTAAATTAGGAGATCAAGGAGGAGGGATCAAGTATCATTCCTGCAGCTGCAGGAGTACTGAGCTGAGAAAAAAATCCTTTCAAGACCATTCTTGACCCAGATTCATCCCTAGCTTTGTCAGCTTCTCACAGCTTATATTTGAGGAAGAACTGTGGTTGTGTGGCCAAAATGACTCTCAAAGGCTTATTTTGATCAGTGGAAACCTCAAGTAGCCTTTTTAATGCAACAATGAAACATGAAATATTTACATCTTTCAAATAAATTACAGTTTCCTGCTTCCTGCCATGAGTCAGATCGCACATCAGAAATAAGTCAACGTTTTGTAGAGGCAGAGTTAGGCAGGTTCTGCAAAAGGTAGAAGAAAGGGCTACCTATCATCAGGCCAAAAGGCCATTCCACATGTCTGCCAGTGAAAGCTCTGTTAAAGCTCATATATAACAAATTGCCTAAAAGCTTTTTATTTTTCATGGGACTGTATGCAAAGTACATAAGAGTAACAAATATTTAGCAATAAGGTGCATTCTTCTTCTCTGCTATTGTTTCAAACTCACTGAATTTTAGCCTGGAGTTACAGTTAGATTCTTTACCACATGTCATGCCAATATCCCACAGTGCTGTTTCAGTCACGAAAATGATCAAATTAGTATAATAAATGAAATCATATTCTGTATTCAAGGGTAGGTGATGGTAAATACAATTGCAACTGAACTTCAATCTCTTTCTCCATTTCATCTTGTTGCTTTTGCCTAGCAAATTAGTATAAACACATAATGAAAAATGACATGGTTTCTTGAAATGAATCTGAATCGTTCTGACTTGTGACTCTCAGAAATAGCATTAGCACATGTTCCCTTCATAAGTTCACAGCTTATGATAATATGAAAAATAAAATCATGAGACCATATGAGAGTTACTGAAAAAATGAAGCAAAAGGAGAAATATCGGCTTCCCATTGGAAGAAAATAAATAATGAAGTAAAAAAGACAAAGTTGTAAAAGCCACTGCCTACATGCTTCTGATATACCACCTGCTCTGACAATAACTTTTAGATGTCTCCATATCCTATAGGATCTTAGTCTCTGAGGTAATTTAACTTCTTTCTCTGGACGATACACACCCTGAGAATTTCCTGTACAGCACTGCATGCATGCTCATATTCGAGCATGGTGCTAATAATGCCCAGGTCATGGCTTCACTCCCTGTATAGGTCATTCACTTAACACTTGGACTCAAGTGTGGTCCTTTCCAACTCAGAATACTCTGCAATGGTGTTTACACTATTAATGATGTCTACACAAAAAGCAAAACAGTCCTCAGTGGCTTATTTTAAATTGAGAAAAACTCTACAAAAGGATGAAGAATACACAACAGGATAGTTTTAGAGTATTTTCTATTGTATTAAGGCATTGAATTTTCTATCATAGAATCACAGAATTACAGAATTGCCTCAGTTGCAAGGGACCTTACACATCACTTCGTTCCAGCTCCCCACTGTGGGCAGGGACATCTTTCACTAGACCAGGTTGCTCAGAGCTCCATTCAATCCAGCCTTGAACATTTACAGGGATGGGACATCCATCTCTTCTTCAGGCTACCTGTTCCAGTGCCTCATCATCCTCACAGTAAAGAATTTATTCCTAATATCTAATCTAAACCTACTCTCAGTTTGAAACCATTCCATCTTGCTCTGCTGTGACAGCGGTCACAAGGGTTCTTGGATGAGAGAAGAGATGACAATGTTGACTCCATGTTCAGAAGGCTTGATTTATTATTTTATGATATATATATTACAATATAATTATACTGAAAAGAAATAGAAGGAAAGGTTTCCTCAGAAGGCTAGCTAAGCTAAGAATAGAATAGGAAAGAAAGAATGATAACAAAAGCAGCTGGCTCAGACAGAGAGTGAGAGCCAGCTCTGCCATGAGAGGTCACTGAATCAAAACATCCACAGGAGACCAATCACGGATCCACCTGTAGCATTCCACAGCAGCAGATAACCATTGCTTACATTCTGTTTCTGAGGCCTCAGCTTCTCAGAAGGGAAAATCCTAAAGAAAAGGATTTCCACAAAAAGGACGTCTGCGACACTCTGCCACTACAGGCTCTTGTAAACAGTACCTCTGCATCTTTCTTGTAGGCTCCCTTCAGGTACTGGAATGTTTCAATTATGTCACCAGACACCTTCTTTTACAGGCTGAACAATTCCAGTTCTCTTAGCCTTTCATGTGGTATTTTTTTCCCTGTAACATTTCACCTTCCATCCCATGTCACAGACTTCAATTGAAATTGCAAGACAATAAATTTCTCATAATGCAAAAACTTCACAGAAAACTCAGCTGAATCAAAAAAAAATCAAAACAAATTGGACTTTGATATTTATCCTGATTTCAACTTGCTTAAAAGAATTTGGTAGTTTCTCATTCAAGATATTTCCCTAC
>NW_005054301.1:3116152-3152006 GCF_000277835.1 Geospiza fortis
CCTACAGTAAGATTTTCTAACAATCTTTTTGTTCCAGGGAACAATAAGGGCTATTTTCTTCTATATGGTTTTTAATACCTGGCTTCTGTATTGAATATATGAAAATGTTTGAATCTCAAATACTCATAAATTTGTAATTTGAAGATGTATATCAAGTAAGTATAGGATGTCTGACTGTAGGACCCTGAGTAATCACAGCACCTCCTATTTGCTTGAAATAGCTCCTTCTTGGATATTTCTATTTGCTTGAACACAAACATATCAACAGAAACAATGTGAAACTCAAGTTCTTTGCGGTGGTCCTACATCACACAAGAAGTTCACATGCTGATGTCTTCTGAAGGGATCATCACACAGACTGTATTGGTTGAATGATGGCAGCAGCCCTTGATCTTGCCCAAATTTTTCATGCAGAGCTGTGGGACATAACACTTTCCCTGCAGACTGAGGGGTGGAACACATTAAGGTATACTGTTAGGTCAACTTTATAAATTTTAATCTAGGTAATTTTCACAGATAAACTACTTTTTTGCCTTCTCCTTCCATGTAAGCCCTTTTATAATCTCTTTCAATACTGATTATCTGTAGTTGTACTTAAAGTGTGAGTAGAACAGAAAACTAGTCAAGTTGGCAGCCTGTAAATCCTTGTGTGGATATCAGCTTCAATGACCTTTGCATCATTTATTTCACTTACATATGCTAATGATCTCAAAAACACTATTCAAAGTGATCAATGAACCAAACACAAGGCTGTCTTCAGCCAGCTGCTGCAGCCCTGTATAACAGCACATAGCAACTGGGTGCAATACCTTAAAGAGAAGTGGCTAACAGGCTGCTCAAATGAGAACACATGGAGACTTTACTTCACTGACCTATAGCAATAACATTCAGCCTAACTGCAATGTTCTCCTCCTTCTCCCATGGCTTCACTTGGCAGCATTCAGAGGTGAGGCTAAGGTTGTGTCTCCAGCTATACAGTGTTCAACCAGCACAGCTGTAGTCTTGGTTCTCTGCCCTCCCTGACAAAGCAAAAGTCCTTATTAAAGTACCAGAGATTCAAGCTGTTAAGTGCAGCTGGCAGCAACCCATTCTGCCACAAATTTTGGCTCTCCTTACCTCTCACATCATCTCTCTCCAGGGCACACCATAGCCATGGGAAGCGGCAGAAGTCGAAGCTCAGAAATGTAAGAATCTAAATTGCTCAGGCCAGTACAGTTGATGCCATATCCAACATGGGCAGAACAGACTTGTGTCCTTTGGTCAGCATCTGTTCTGTCTAGTGTCTTGAACTGGCTCCAAGAATGGTTTTATGCTCCAAGAATAAACTCTTGACACAGAGAACATCCAATTTCCTAGAAATGCTGATATTTAGGGGTACTCTATCTGCAGCCTGGTACTGGGGACAGCCAGGCAGATGACCTTTCTACTTATAATTGTCTTCAAATAAAATTAAAAGCTCAGATAGCTATACATTTTCTTAGATTTTTAAAAGTCACTTTCAAGCTTGGTTGACAGCTCCAGCTGGAGACTAAACACTTTCATCCACTAGTTAAGTAAAATATAGCCAGTTGCAATGCTGTCTCTCCAGTGAGATGAGATTAAATGATTCTCTCTCTCCAGTGAGATGGCACCAATCCTGTAGATGACAGAGCAGTCCCTAACATTTAGTTTATTCTGTCCTATCTCTCAGGTGACAGACAGCCAGGGCACCAGCAGTGATATCTTCTCTGGCCTTCGAGTAGTTTGAAAATGGAGCAATGAGCACTAGTGACCTGGACCACATTTGAACTAGAATTCTATGTTGTACAAAGAGTCTCCACAGCTGCAAACTGTCCCTTCTCCCACTTACAGCTAAAAACCAATCTATCCTGCAAAGAAACTGAAAGTTTATCTGAGTTGTACATTGTCCTGACTTTTCCTCACATGTTGACAACAAAACCAGATGAATGAAAACTTTTACAGACACAAAGTACAGTACACAGGTAGAAGCATGGAATTACTTTGACCATCTATAGAATTATTCTCTCACTAACAAATACTCTGACCTTTGCAAAAAAAAAAGGGCCTGTTATAGACATATAATAACCACTTAGAACTCCTCTTGTCAAGTAGCTTATATGAGAAATTACTCTGGCTCCTCAGCTGCCTTCAAATCAGATGTGTGAGAGGATATCAATTTAGAAAGATGCTGGCCAGCCTTACTGTTCTCATAAATATTTTTCTAGTTATTCATTCACTATCCTGTAGTTCACAAGAAGTGATTGAAAACAAAGAAAGTAATGTGAAAATTACAAATAAAGTCAAAGGAAGAACTAAAAAATAGCTCCACTTTTGACAGTTATTCCAAGGTCAGATCAGGTATAACTTAAACCTTACTCAGAAAACATAGCATACCAGTACAAGATGACAAAAATGTTTTTGCAGTTTCACCTCAGAGTTGCTTGCCATGCTGCTGCAACAAGAAAGAATACTTAATAAAATATGTGCTCTTATAGACAATTTGTTCTGGCCTGGCTAAATAAGAGGTGTGTTATTAAGAACAGTGACAAATATACTTCTTCAATAATTACACTCTCTTTTTAAAACTTCTGAATGATGAATTTCTGGTACGATCTCCAGAGAGAAGTGTATCATCCCCTTGCTGTGCTGCAAAGTGCCCCAGGAGCACCATATTGCTGAACATCCTGCAGGCACCCACTGAGATAGCTGCCAGGTGTTCTTGGGGCTCAGGGCACTCCAATGATACAACCGCCTGTCTAGCAATTGTTGGATTCAATTCCAAAAAGATTTCTTTACATTCACTCATGTGTTGAAACAGCGTCCATAACATATTTCACCCTCCAAAGCAAGAATTCCCAGAAAAATCAACTAACATTAAAAAAAACATGTATGCATTAAGAGAGAGATTTCTCTGGCACAATTGAGAGCCACTCTCTTAATATAAAAGTGCAATATCAGATAAGGATTTGGCCCATCCAATTTGAATTCTATAATATATGCATTCTTTAAAATTAAATACTTGAACTGTCAGCTCCATCTAACTGCCTCATTACTGTCCATTCATTTCCTGTCAGCATCACAAAAATAGTTTGGAGAAGGATTTTCCATGAAGAGAGAGCTCACAATGGAAAGGGGAGATTTCCATATAGAAAAGGGAGAGCATTTAGGCAGCAGAGAAATGAGTGCAGGGGAAGCAGATCAGTGGGCCACTCAGTACTGAGGTACAGGACCAAACAACAGAAAAATAAACCATACCTGGGGAAATGAGGCTTGGAAAGTGTTAAGAGTGTGGGTAGCTATTTAAGTAGTTAAGGTAAACGGGACATTATGTACCAGGAAAGACAAATTTCATGTTCCCTGTGTCCTCAGAGTGTAAAAAAGGTCCCTAACAAGCCAATTCTCAACAGTGTAAGGAGACTATACTAATGCATACCCTCTAACCCAGTATTATCACATCTAGAGATGTCCTCTGTGCTGCTTGGAGAAGAAAGCCTCACAGGCAGTATTATGTCATTGAAAGCAGCACTGAAAACTACCCACTTGGCATCCGATGAATAAGTCCTTATTTTCCTGCCTTTCTTATGCTACAGGCTGTGAGACAGTCTGATCATCTGAATTTCAGAGCAGTTTTTGCATGGAAAAATGCAGCCTAAAGCCATGACACCTGCCTGCCTGTACTAGTAGTCGCAGTAATCCCTTATAGTACCCCCCACCATGCTGGAAGGAAGACCAACGCTGTTCCCCCCTTCTCTTTTCAGAAGAGAACAGTCAGCAACAGAGAGTCAGCTGGAGAGCGAGAGGACCTCAGAGTTTAATGCTCAGCTCCTGCTGAACCCCAACCAACCTCCATTGCTGCTGCATTCCGAGGAGAGCTGGCGGGAGAGAACCTGTCCATGACAAACCAGATGGGAATCACCCACACTGACCAACCCTGGTCCTATGCCTTCTAGTGGAAGGGCATTTATCTCTGTCCTTTGTTTTACAAGGGCAGTGGATTCATGTACTTTTAATAAAGAAAAAATAGCTTACAGCCACATCCCTACTGCACAGCGGAGTGCAGTCCCTCCTGATACTAAGCAGCCTAGCAATGGCTTTGCCTTATTCCCAGCCTGCAGAGGTGCCATCTATCAGGTTCACTGAATTAAACTCAGTACAGCACATGAATAACTGTAGACCTTTAAACCACCAGACAGCTGCAAAATATGGTCATCTTGGGCGGATGTCTACAAAGTTTATGCATGTATGCAAATCAAGCTATCACAAGAACAGATGGCAAAATAAACAGTGAAAATACAATTGATCACACAACTACAGCAGCTCTTTGTTTCTTTCTTCCTAAGTGTTGACTACAAGAGCAACTATTAAATTTCAGTCATCACCATATCTTGATTTGGTAATAGCATTTTTCTGCACTGTGAGAGTTTAAAAACTGGAGTAATAACTCAATTATGTCTGATTATGAGACTAATATGATTGATTTTCTGACTAACAAGGATACTAGAGGGAATTCTCTTAGTCCAGTGAAATCAGTGCCTAATGACACAATGTCATGTATTGGCAGAAGCACCATAAAGATGTTTCACATAAAAGCCCATAATCTAGCCAGCTTCAGAAATCCAAGCTGAAATCCAACTATATCAAGTTGATAGCAACTCTCCCAGTACTACACAATAACACATGGTCATTACATATTGTTATTGTACAATGTTTTCAAACATAGCTTGTTTCTGTCTAACTGCCAAGAATCTAATTGTAGTAAGTGACTACCATATTACTAGCATGAATAAGACCCTGTTTTTCAAGGGCTGGATTTTTCAAAATGATGACTGCAAATCAGAGTCTAATGCTTACCAATTACTCTCAAATTCTCATTATGTGCCTGCATAAGCAAAGACTTCCAAGGGGTTTTATGGTGCAATAGATATGCCAAATGTTGAGAATAATTCCTCTTCAGCGTGTCTTCATAGGGAGGGAAACATTTACTCAAATAGTCAGGAAAAAAACAGATAGAAGGGGATGGCAGACCTCAACCATAAACCGCTGCACTTTATATACAAGTATTTTCATTGTAGCATTTTGGCCTATATTATTCTCTACCTCAAGTACCCATTTAAATTGCATTTTCAGCTTTCTGCAGAACTGCGTGTAGAAACATTTGTATGTTTTGCATGGTTCTTCCCCCTTTTCCAAAAATTATCTTTTCCCCACATTAACACCAAGAACTCACTTTCTGTTAATTGCTCAGTAAAAGAGAGCACCTTGGGGCTTTATTAAGTAAGATTTCTGAGAGACTGAACCATGTGTGACCTAAATTGGCTGCATAAGTGCTTTCTGGAGGGCATAGACAGTATTCACAAACATAATCGTCTTTCACCTTGATGTAAATTATACACTTTGCCATTCAAAATAAGTTATGGCCATGAGCTAAAGCATTTGTAAAGTAAACATGTCAGGAAAGCAAGATACGGGAGAATTAATTAAAATAGTAAACTCAGCACTATTAAAAATGCCTTTTCTTTTTACTCTCAATCTCTAGTGTGGCCTAAACACAAAACTACCACTGGTCTCTAAAAGGAAGGCAGTAAATTTTCACGTCTCTAGATTGCTTTGTTTAAAAATACAAATATAATGCACAGGTCTTTTCCTCAGAATATGAAATAAATGGGTCTTTCTGGTTAACAACAATTTAACAAGCAGGAAGTGCCTCAGGGTCTCATAAAATACATTTCCTCTAAAAAAAAATGTTTTACATAACCTATAATTTTTACATTTAATTTTCTGTTCAGGTTTTTTTTTTCTTCCCTTTTTTAAAATCAAGGATATTTATACAAAAACACAATCTTTATTTTTGAACTGTGCTCTACTCCACCACAGTCAGTATGACCCTTTTTTGAGAGTGAGTTTTCTGGTGGGCTTTGTTGCATGTTGTTTAAGGCAGGACCATAAAAACCCAACAAAAATCACCATGATCCAGAAAGCAAAGTCTCTGACCGAAATTTATTGATTTCCAACAGCAATTAATGATGAGTTTAGAAAAGCATGTTCCAGACTCAGCCAAATTTAAAGCACTGTCTTAGCTGATACAAAAGTACTAGATTTTACAAACAGATTTTTGAGGCATTTCAGAAAAATCATAAAGAAGATGCCAGAAAAAAAAAATTAGTTTTTTTGCTTTAAATTGTCATCTGCCAGACTGTTAACAGGATACAGTACAGTTGAGGATACAGAACAGAGATACATCAGGTTTTTCCTGTACTTTCAAGCTTCGAAACCACCCTGCTTGCTTCCTGCTTCCTAGCCCACCTCAGCCCCTCAGATGTCCCACTGGGACACTGCCTCTGAATCCAGGCTGTGCTGTCTTCTACATTGCCTCCTACATCAAACTCTGAAATTCAGTGTGAAGAATTCCACTCCTTATCTACACTCTCTTCTGCATTCTCCTCTTTGTCTGCCTGATACCTAAATGCTATGTCCCCAATGCTCCTCTGCATAAGACCACAAAAAAAAAAATCAAAATATAAAAATCAATTTTAAAAAATCAATATAAAAATCAATTTCTGTAGCTTCAGAAAAAATATATGACAGATTTGTACAAGATGAATCCACTGAAAGCTTCAGTACCTGGGACAATATTTTGGAGAAGTTTATTTTGTTTGTCTTTATGCTTTCCTTCTAAACCAGCGCTGATGAATTGAGTTAAATCAGACTGCTGACACAAATAATCCTTTGATCTGAACTAGCAGGGCTGTTCTTATGCAATGTCTGTACAATGCCTCCATTCTCTGCTCACTCTTTTATGTTTCTGTATAGAAGCAAAGACTAAGGTTCTTTCAAAACAGTTTTGTTGATATCTGACATGGTTTATAAAGTATGTAATATTTCATAAGCCTGTAACATCACCCATTTGAGTCATACTGAATATTAGTCACAGGTATAATAGATTAATTTAATATTAGAAGTAGCATTGTGAAGCACTTTCTTTAAGATTACAATACTAAAGTTTAGATAAAGAATTTCTCACCTCCTTCAGGATATAAACTGCAGACCAAAAGGAATTATGAGGGCATGCACTAAGCACACAGTAGAATATAAAAAAATTAGGAAAAATTTTTAAGCCTCTTTTATGACATTATTTTCAGTTATCGAGTTTATTTTATTTTCCTTTATAGGCTACAGTTTAAGTCTTAACTCAAACCTCTAGAAGGTACTAGAGTCCCCCTGTACTGGGCACTCCTGAGACTGGAACCACTAACAACAAGGACATGGAGGTTCTTGAGCATGTCCAAAACAGAGCAGCAGAGCTGGTGTAGGGTCTGGAGCACAAGTCTGATGAGGAGCAGCTGAAGGAGCTGGGGTTGTTTAGCCTGGAGAAAAGGAGGCTCAGGGGTGACCTTATCACTCTCTACAAATGACTGAGGAGGCTGTAGCCAGGTGGAGTCAGCCTCTTCTCCCAGGTAACAACTGTTCAGGCAGGAGGAAATGGCTTCAAGTGTGCCAGGTGACGTTTAGACTGGACATTAGGAAAGATTTCTTCACTGAAATGCTGGTCAGACATTGAAATAGGCTGCCCGGGGAAGTGGTGGATTCACCACCCTTGGAAGTGTTAAAAAGGTGTGTGCATGTTGCACTTGGAGAGGAGTTAGTGATAAACACGGTGGTGCTGAGCTAACAGTTGGACTCAGTGGTCATGGAGGTCTTTTCCAACCTTAATGATCCTAAGATGTCTATGAAAGACATTCTCAGTTTTCATTTCAAATCCTCATCTAAAATCCTCTGCAAGATGCTCAGAGATTTCAGTGCTTTTGTCTTTTTTGTATCACTTCAGGTGACACATACTGCTTGAAAAAAACACTTAGTACTAAACTCTCTTAATGTCCATGAATATTTTGAAGTATTTTGAAAGATGAAAATTTCTCCACTATAGATTATTAGAAAAGTTACTACAGGCCGCTCTTATTTCCCTTCTAATTTCACTGATTTCTATGTCCTTTCTTAGGAAAAAGTGTCAATACCATTACCAAATTGATCATTTTGACAGTCTTTTTGACAAATATCCTATGCCCCATTATTAATAACTTTCTGAAATGTATCCTTTTTGCCAGTACTATGTTCCCCTCTATTTTCAAATTGCTAAATAACAGCTGAGGAATCTTATATGTTGCAGTTGATTCTGATGGATTATCATGTTCAGGTTGCACTATTGTACTTTATGACATCACTATGATTGGTCTGGAAGTCAGCCTTTGCCAGGTCTTGCCATAAAAACTGCTGTCTTATAGCACATGACTAAGCCAGTGTTCTGCTATGATGTTTTAATTATATAAATCTACAACTACCCAGAATAATGATTCAAGGTACCAGGTTCCCAAAATAGTGATGCAATTTATTAATCCACTCACTGTTACTTGCAAAATAAGCAAAGTTGACCTGAGATAAATAAGCTTTAAAATGTCAATATGAGGAATAGTATCAGAAAGGGCTAAATTGCTCATAGTAGAACTGAGAGAAAATGAACAGACAGTATTAATAAGTCACAGGCAGACAGACCTTCACCTCATTCAGCAGAGCTGCAGGATCATTAACTATTGAGTATCACATTCTTAAGGTATCCTAAGAGATAGACTACTTATATTGATATATTTTTTAAGTATCCTTTACTTAGAAACTATTTTACAGAAATGACTATATGGATGTCATGAAGCATTGATGCAACAAATACATCCTAACTAACTTGTAACTGAAAAATAAAAGGAAGAAACCAATAAATTACTTGGAAAAGGCTGAAATATCTACACAAGAGAGATATGATGCAAGTCAGAATGTTTATGTGAAACCAACAGAGTAGCTGGAATTGTGTAGGTCCCACAGTGACAAGGGAGGTTTATGCAACTGAGGATGAGAGAGATATTAGTAATTTCTCTGTATTTATTAATATTAGCTGTAGTAAATTATTTAACACATTTCTTATCAGCTGTACCTCACAAAAGCAACAGCTGCAGCAAATTATTTCAGTGGTCATTCTTAAGAGCAGCTTTATCCAAAGAATAAGAAATCATAAACAAATCAATATTTTCACCACAGTGATCTGAAGTACAGATAAAAGCCCTATAATTACATCTAGATATGAATATAGACATCTGGATATGAATATAATCCCATCTAGATAGAATAGCATCTAGATTAATGTAAGTACAATGAAAACTATGACATGGAAAGTAGCAGTGAAACCAATCCCAGACTGATAGAAGAACACCCTTTAAATTCAATCCTTTACTCTCTTCAAGCTTAAGTCTCCAAAAAGATTTTCTAGGTCACAATTTTAATTAAATATACCAACAATATTCATTATTAATCATAAAGCAGTGTTTTATTTCAGTTATTTACTAGTACATGTAATACACTTAAAAAATTATTCTGTCTTTTTACATTTTGATCCTATTAAATTCATTGGGAGCCTTTCTATACCCTGCCTTAGTTCTGAATGGGATTCACAGACTCCCCAGTGAAAGAATTCAAATAAAACCAATACAAATAATGAAAGGGTTTATGCAGCAAATATATGAAATATATAAAAGCTACATGAACTAATATTAGGCACAGGTCTGGTTTAGTATGCTGACTTTGGCAAAATGAGAACTATCTTCAAGAATGAGGAGCCAGAATTCTCTCTGTTCCTCTTCCCAGCTGACAGAATTTACAACTCTGTGAGAAAAGTTTTGTTCCCACGGGCCATTTGGCCCCTGTTCCCCTGCTCAGAACACTAGCTGGTCTGCAAATTAAAACAACATTTTCTGCTACAGGGTATATGCCCCACTAAGTCTACATCGACACTAGGTGGTACAATCACCTTGGGGAAAATTACCAAAGGCTGCTGGGACAATCATATACTTGTTCATATCACTTACTGCTCTTGGAGCAAAAGCCTTTTGTATCACTAACCAAACTAAAACTTTCAATCTTATTGAAACATAAAGGAGAAACTATACTGCTCATTTACAGTAATACAGGAAATTTTTCTTATCTTACAAGATATTGTTAAAAAAATACAAACCAATGACTAGTCTCACAAAAACCATGAAAAAACACATTTGATGCTTTCACTTGCAGCTATTTTCTAACCAATTGGGATTGAAACCAGTTTCCAAGCGTTATGAAACTGCCATTTCCAACCAAACCAGAAATGTTTTCTGGTCAAATGTATTTCTGTTCTTGCTCTATTTGAAAGAAGATAAATCTATATACACCTATTGAAAACATCATAGCCCAATTCTTTAGAGAATTCAAAAATTTTCAGTAAGCATACCAAGAATTAGCTGATTGTTCAACAACATTGTGAATACAAAGTAAGGCTAAGAATTAAAATAAATAAATGTTCCTAATAAAATAACTCTTTACAGCATCCTTTTGAAGATTCATACAGTTTTAGTGATTGCCCAGCCCTCTAATTTGTTGAGGTCTCTCAGCAGGGCCTCCCTGGCTTCAAGGGAGTCAACAGCTCCTCCCAGTTTTATATCATCTATGAACTTGCTTGGTATCCCTTCAAGTCTTGAGTCCAAGACATTTATGAAGATGTTGAAGAGCACAGGACCAAGGATGGAGCCCTGTGGAACCCCACTAGAGATCAGTCACCAGTCACCCCATTCACTGTAACCCTTTGTGCCCAAGCTGTGATCCAGCTGCTCACACATCATATGATGTGTTTATCCAGCTGTCTGCTGGATCCAGAAGGATCATGTGAGAGACAGTATCAAAAGCTTTACTGAAATCCAAAATGATAGCATCAACTGGCTTCCATCGATCAACTTGGTGGGTTACCCTGCCATAAAAGGAAAATGAAAGTCCTGAAAAGCAGACTTTACCCTTTACAAAACCATGCTGGTTGTGACTGATGACTGTGTTGTCCTTCAGATATTTTTCAATAACTCCCAGAATAATCTTCTCCATAACCTTACCAGGCACTGAAGTCGGACTGTAGTGTCCAGGGTCGTCCTTCTAGACCTTTCTGAAAACTGTGACTATGTTAGCCAATGACAGTGTTAGTCATCTGGGACCTCTCCAGATTCCCAAGATCCTTCAAATATAGTCAAGAGAGATCTCAATCTCATAAATACTCATAAGAGCTAATTCACAGCATTTTCATTATGTCAGTCATTGCCTACAGCTGAGAAAAACTAAAATAAAGCCAAAAGAAATGAAACTATTTTACCACACGTACGGGGAGATGGTGGCAGATCTCTGAATGCAGCAGCCTGGTTTGCTTTTGAACCATGAAGCCAAAGTCACACATAACACCAGGGAAGGCACTATAGTTGGGAGTGTTTTACAGTACTACCACTACAAGTTTGTGCCACTGATGTCTAAGATAAGAATAAATAATAAATAACACCAGGATGAAAAGTAGACCTCATTCAATTCTCAGAGGGCTTTCCTCGAGTATTCCTCAAGTAAATTCCAAATATCTTGAGCAGAGTTTTCAGAAGGTCCCTTGATGTCTTCTACAGAATTTTTCCTCTATAAATGATAATACGCTTCAGCTGAAGCAGTGTTTTTGTCGACACTTAAAAGCATGGCTAGCAGTAGATTATGACCCATCATGCTATGAAATTTGAAGCATACCAAGATATTTCACTTTCACCAAGCAATTTCCATTAGGAAACTGCAAGTGACCAGTTTGTATTTATTTATTGAGTATCATTTAAGGACTGTTAGAGTCTTTTAAGCTTTTCCTACCAAGACAGTATCACCTTCTTCTTTGAATAAAAATTATATAAAAGTATAAAATTGGTCAGAAAATTAAATTGCCAGTACACAGCTGTAGTGATAAAAGCCAGTGCAGCACTGGATAACATCTTTAAGAGTACATGTGAGAAATGGTCCTGCAGTGGCCAGGGCAGGGGAGAAGGAAAAGAGAAGGTTCTCCAGACAATGCAGCAGGAGTTCCTCTGCAGACACTGAGGAAAACAATGGTTTAGCAGGCTCTGACTCACCATTTTGTGCCACTATGAACAGATGTGGCCCTGCAGCCCTTAAGCATCCACAATGAAAGCAGGCAATGCTTTAACCCCAGTCAGAAACAAAGTGCCAAGCCAAGGCTCAAGATAAACTTATGGCTCAAGATAAAAGCCAATTTACTAGGGAAATCAAAAGCCACACGTGCAAGCAAAGCTGGCAACACCATCATCACGCAGACATTGTGACACCGCTGGTGATGCTGGCTCTGTAAAGCACTTGCATCACAAAGGGCCCCAGCCTGGCACCCCTATAAAAGCAGGGCAGCCGCTCACAGCACCCAGCGAGCACCACCATGGCTGGTTACCGTAGGCGGGGGGGCGGGGAGGAGGAGCCGGAGGATGAGCTGGATGACCTGGGAGAGATCCCTGAGCCCGTAGACAACTTTGAGCTTTAGAGCCAGAGCCCCTGAGAAGACCAGCCAGCAGACGGGCCTGGCTGCAACAATAAAGCATAGCAACCTCGCATGACGACTCCGTGTGTGCCTCGTTCACTGTCCAGCAGCAGTAGATTGCTCGGTGTCTGCCTGGGTTCCAGGGGTGAGGGTGGCCCACAGGCCAGTGTGTGTCCATGCCCAACAGCAGGATGTGTGTGTCCAGGCGTGATGTTCTGTGTGTGATCTGTAGGTCTGAGGATGCTCACACACGGCATGTGCATGTCCAGGATTGTCTTTGTTTGGGATAAGGTACGATTGTGTCTGCAGCCCAGGGCCTGTGGGGAGTGCACATGACCGAGGACACACAGATAGCCTCTGCTCCTGCCACTGCTCCCCTGGGGTGCCTTTCTTGGGTCCCTCTTATTGCAGGGTCCCATGAGGCTAAGCAAAGCCCACAGAGAGAAGAACCCTCAGTGCCTCATGCCCTCTCCTGTGGCACTGCTGGGGTTAAGAGGGTAAAGGCCAGACAAAGCTGTGCAAGTTGCTCTGCCCATCCAATTCCTGGCTCTCACCCTGGCCATTTCCCCATATCTGGCAGGGTGGTCACATTGCCTTTCACAGATCTCCCTGTAGAGAGACCCCCTGACCCTGCAACATGCTTCTCAGTGCTGCTGTGCTTCCACTCACCTCCTCCTGTCTCTGTGCCTCTGGCTTGGGTTGGTGAGGGCTCCAGAGAGAGGGGACAGTGTGGAGAGCATCTGGGAGAAGATGCCACCAGTTTCCCCACGTGGGCCAGTGTAGTGCCAGCCAGGTCCAAGAAGGACTCGCCACTGGCCAAGGCTGAGTCCATTCACAAAGGTGGTAGAGCCTCAGAAATAATGTCTCGGGGAATACATGTGAGAAACAGTTCTGCAGAGGCCAGGGCAGGGGAGAAGGAAGAGAGAAAGTGCTCCAGACAATGCAGCAGGAGTTCCTCTGCAGACACTGGGAAGACCATGATTTGCAGGCTCTTACTGTGCAGCCCATTTTGTGCCATTGGCAAGCAGATGTGCCCCTGCAGCCCTTAAGCATACACAATGAAGGCAGGCAATGCTTTAACCCCAGTCAGAAACAAAGTGCCATGCAGGGCTCACTCCCCACCAGCTTGCTGGTGGAGAAAATTGGAGGAATAAAGATGGGGAAACTTGTGGCTCAAGACAAAAGCCAATTTACTAGGCAAATCAAAAGCCACACGTGCAAGCAAAGCTGGCAACACCATCATCACACAGCCATTGTGACACCGCTGGTGATGCTGGCTCTGTAAAGCGCTTGCATCACAAAGGGCCCCAGCCTGGCACCCCTATAAAAGCAGGGCAGCCGCTCACAGCACCCAGCGAGCACCACCATGGCTGGTTACCGTAGGCGGGGGGGCGGGGCCACATCCCACGCCATCAAGCGCCGGCCCCCCAGGAGGCACAGAAGTCTCATAGAAGAGGAGGAGCCGGACGATGAGCTGGATGACCTGGGAGGGTTCCCTGAGCCCATAGACGACTTTGAGTTTTAGAGCCAGAGCCCCTGAGAAGACCAGCCAGGACATGGGCCCGGCTGCAACAATAAAGCATAGCAACCTCGCATGATGACTGTGTGTGTGCCTGGTGCACTGCCCACCAGCACTACATCACTCGGTGTCCCAGGGGGGAGGGTGGCCCACAGGCCAGTGTGTCCATGTCCATGCCTGACAGCTGTGGGTGTCACAGTATGTGGAATGGTTTGGGATCAGAGTAGCAGGCCATAGGCACATGCACACCTTTTCCTGGACACTCCAACTTTTATCTCAAGCCAAAAATTTTATCAGTTTTAATCTTCTGTTCTACTCCCCAGCAAGCTACCCTCAGACTCCCAGCAGTACTGCGGGAGAGGGCACAAAGCGCCAAAAGTTATTCTTTGTGTGGTCTCTGCTCAGCCCCTAGGGACCTTTGAAAAAGAGGGACCCAAAAATGGACCCCAGAGAACTAGAGAAAAGAGCAGGGACATCTGTGTGGGCTTGGTCACATGAACTGCCCAACAGGGAGAGATTACATGTATTGTTTATATTCATCTATTCATACTTGAACACCTTCAGAACTTCTGGCTGGATCTCATCCAGGCCTACTCATTCTTACAAGTATGTTTTATAAAATTTATATATATTTTTACAATAATCTGTACGTGTATTAGCAGCTGTGTAATTTAGTATAAATGTTCTCTCCCTTCAAATCTCCTTAGAATGTCATTCTAGCAGTGGTATTCCACTTAAATATGCAGAAAGTAGTTTACTAATGAAACATTCCATAGGTTCTATAACTTATAAAAGTTTGCCTAGATTTAAAAAGTAATTGAAAGGATTAATGGAAGAAAATTCTGTCAGAGGCTATGAAATATAAAGACTTCAAGCCCAGGAATTATTGGGAGTATTCCCTGGGGAAGTATCATTACAATATTGACCTGCTCAAACAGTGCTTCAGCATTCACTGTTGGCCACTGTTGGGCATTCTTTTGTAATTATGTAATAGTATGAGAGGCATAAAGCCAGACAAAGAGAAAGAAAGTTCCATCTTTTGCCTGATAAAATGTCAGACACTCAGAAACACCCTTAAGTGAGTGCCAATTCTCAGCATATAAAAGAAATGTTTATTTATTTATTTCCTTTCTGTGGCAAAGAAAGACATCCTTATCAGCCTGCCACATTAAATCAGCTCTGGTCTGACATGCACTTTAATAGTTGCAAAGTTACCATGGTGCTGATGGACAAGTATCCTCTGCATACAAGCAATGGCTTTAATTTGAAGTTTGGTGAGCCCAAAAGACTCTGATGAGTCAGTGAGGTACAGAGCCTGAACCTGGTATTTAGTCTTCTTGGGATCTTGAAGATGTGATGTAAAGTGCTCTGCTGTATGTTGCGCTGCATAAGCAGAAGCAAGCTGTCTGGATGAAAACATTCAGTGCAAAATACCCCTGCAGGCTCAAGGAAAGAAATAAATATGAAGGATGGGAGGAGTGAACAATCCAACACCAAAGAAAATTGCTAGGAATAAAGAAAAGAGCTGTTTAGCATTTCAAAAGGTGTATTTCTTCTTGTATATGTTCAGTACTCCAAATCTGCCAACAAACCCAGAAGTCCTCAAGCTAGAGTAGCGGCTGGCTTGCTCCAAAGGAGATCACCCTGATGGATGGGAATATATAGAGCTGGTATGTCAGTGTGGGCTAATCTGAAGCTACAGGGGTGATCTGCCAGTTCTAACAAAGATAAATACAGCTTCTACCTCCCAGTGTTTCACAATGCCAGGCACTGGCCATTGGTTTCCCCAACATGATGGATTTTATGGTCAGGTGTGGTGACATCTCATGACCTAAATAGCTTTTAGAGAACAGCTGGTTTGTTTTGAATGATGATGGATTATACTCCAAAACTCCCTGTGAAAAATGATGTCCCATGCTTGCAAGTATTGCATTGACATGGATAAGTGCCAGCCAGCTCTTAGACTTGGTAAACATCCTTGTGTTTTTGTTGCATGTTTCTGTCAATATTTTTCCCATGTCTTACAACTCCCTCCTTTGTTTCCCAATCATCCTACATGAATGGATAATGACATCTTCCTCAGTACTTCCTTGCAGGGTTACCTATGGAAATGTGAAGACACTGAAGTCAGAAATACTGCTGAAGGTATGAAGCAATTCTGATTTCAGCTACAGATCAGCTACTGAATTTTGGCCATAGCAGCAACAGTGACTGCAAATCAAACTCTTACTTTCCTGAGTCACTGCACCATTAATGCCTCTCCCTGTCATGCACCAGTCAAACCTGAACAGAAGTACCACTGGTTATGTGCTCCCACACCCCCAGAGGAAAATCCTGTAAGCAGGAGTGCTGGGCAGAAAGAGCACCAGCAAGAAGCTCTGGATGTGGTGGAGCCCGCTCTGCACAGAACCAGACTGAATCCAGCAAATTTCTCTGGTTACACTGTATATACGCTAAAGCTAAATTTATCCCTGTATACTTTACCTACCAAATGAATGGAAAAATTTACTACCACAGAGTGTTGATACTGCATCAAAGAAGAGGGTCCATGTCTGAATTATCTAGAACAACAGTTCTCAAGCTACATACATATATAAATTTAACTGAGTTGTGGACTTTAATAAGGACTAACAAAGTAAGTTTCTTTGCACTATAAGCTAATGCACACTGGTAATATCTGGTTTGAAGAGAGAGTGCTGCTGTTTTCCTTCCTTTCTGTATTTTTCACTCTATTCTTTAAAGAATTTCAGTGTTTTGCGTTTCTCTTTGTGTTAAGAAAAAGTAGCTTCAGTTGAAGGGTTTGTCTCTGAATGTTCTGTGTCATGTTTTGAATATCAGGCAGCATGCTAGCAGCAGGGGAGAGCAAGGAAGCACCCACAAGAAATGCCTACTGGAGAAAACAAACACCACTAACAGCAAGAAAATAAACAAAATTGCAGAATATTCCTTCCATCTGTTTGCTATACTGTGACAAAGTCCATTTTTAGTGTAACAGCCAGAGGGCTTTTAAAAATGCTTCAGTGCTGAAGGATCACTTTTCCACTAAAGAAGTTACTGTACCACAAGCAATGAACTCCTTCCTGTTTGAAATGCATTCAATACTGAAGCTCTTCAGAAAGTGAGGGACTGTTTTGGAGCACAAGATGAACCCAGGTGAGCATTACAGAAGATTTTCATGCACTGATTTTTGGAATGCCTGCCTGTGACCTGCAGTACCCAAGCTGCTCCAGTCCTTCCTCAGCCCCTCACATTAGTCACATCTCACATCTGCATCCAGATTGTTGTTGTAGTATCGTGGAATCATCATAGAATCCTAGAACCATAGAATCATGATAGCATCATAGAATGGCCTGGGATGGAATGGACCTTAAACATCATCTAGTTCCAGCCCCCCTGCCCTGGACAGGGATGCCTTTCACTAGACCAGTCCTGAATATCTATTCAACACAGCTCAGCTTGTGCCAGACCTTCTCCCATGATTCATGTCCATACCCAAACTCATTTCTGCAGATAAAAGATCCATGTTACCACATCCATTTCAAGCTCCTTAATAAACTAGCTTGAAATAGAGCTGAAGCCAAAGCCTACCATTGTGATACAGACAAAACTGCAAAAGAAGCCTCTGAGAATAATTCTAAAGCAATGATTTCCTGTCTAGGTGTTATGGCTCCTAGTTCCTACTATTTTGCTTTTGGAGTGTGTTTTACAGGACTGGAAGTAAAGGCACAAGATAATCTGCTTTCTGTTGGATTAGTAACCCTGTAGGCTGGAATCTTATCTGGAATCAGAAACACAGGGAATGCTGGAAGACAATCTTTAAGCTCAGTCACAAACCAGCCAGTAATTGTATAAAGAGCTCTCTCTGGGAATATCCAAATTCAGCCACGGTCACACTTCAACTTCAGGCTAATCAACTGTACTCCAATCAACCCTGCAACTCTTCTGCAATGCAGAAAGTATCAGAGCCATCAACACCGCAGGAATTTAACATGACATACAGACAAAACAAGCCCTAACCCAAATCTTCACCAAAGAGGCAGCTCCTGTGACATATCTCCAATTAGCAATTTACATGTACTGCAATATCAGACAGACTCATTTCATCTTAATTTGTTTAAACAGAGTCCTACCATCAAGGAAAGGTCTCATTGAGAGCTGATTACGATCACTTGTTCAGCCTAACCACCATAGCCTGCCTTGATATCTGCTCCCTCTGTACACATCAAAACTGTGTTTAAAAAAATTTCCAAATCAGGCCATGGGAGCATATATATGTGCCTAGGGAGTTTTTCACAGGAAATAAATACAGTAAATCAAGCCAGTAAATTTATACTAAAGACAAAAAGATAAGTGGTTTGTTTATTTCAAACAAACCTGACATTTAAAAACAGTTCCAGAAACTTTCAGGAATTGTTTCCTTAAGGGATGGGGAGTATTTTACAGCCAAAATCCTCTTTACTAGCTCATGAAAACTGCAAGGAAAAAAAACCACAATGCCATTCACTTTTATTTGTTCCAAGCAGAACTCTCACTGCAGGGTGTTTAATATATATTGGAATCCTGATATATCATCCTCTGTGCATGAGGAATAAAGGCAATTTCAAAAGAGTTTCCTCCAAATTAACTAAAAAGGAAGAAAGGGGGGAGGGGAAGGGGGAAGTGAAAAAATATATTTGTTGCTTGCCTTTCTAAGACACTTAAAAAAAAAGAGATAAAAGTCAGTTTCCCAGTTGCCAGTGTGCAAGATATTATAGAAAATCCAATGTATCTGATGACAGAAGGGGCAGAAGCCTAATCCTACCTTATTCAAAATGCAAAGGTTATTTGAGCCTAAGAGAAATTTCCTCAAGCTATTTCCACTGCAACATCCATGAGATCCAGTAAGCAGTTCTTATTTTATTGATAATGTTTGTTCCTGCCCAGAACTTGTGTATGGCTTTATTAATCTGAAAGACTCAGTAAGCGGTTGTCATGCTCCAAGGTTTCCTTAAACAGATTGATATCACCAGAGCTTTCTAACATTCAGTCTCTTTGTTAACAGAATGGCAACTTCTGTCACTTCAGCAAGAGATTCTGGTGTACTTTATAAATAATGTTGCATTAAAAAAAGAAGGAGGCAGAAAGTTTGTAAGGATATTTGGAGAGTCTTCTAGTTTGCTGATGTTCAAATTCCCCAAATGCAATACTCATTATGATTTCTGGACCACATGCAGAGACAAGGGAAAATAGAAAACGAGCTGAAGAAAGCAAAAAAATTAGCTTCAGCAAAGCAGGCAGATGTCTAATGGGAAATACATCTTCCTGAAAGGGTAGTGGAAGTCCCATGGAAGCAAAAATCAAATTTACTCAAAGATCAGCCTCAGGACTGAATTTTTTAGTAACATTAGTAATTCAGGCCCAGTAAGGAGGAAGAATTATCTAAGCTTATTTAATCTCAGCATAACTATGAGTTACTGATGCAACATGAACATTAAAGATCCAAACATGATTCTGGGAGGTTTCAGGTAAATATTAAAAACAAACAGGCCAGTACAAATGTCACTATGGTCTCAAATATCAATCAGTTGTTGTATAGGTCCTCTGACTATTAACCCTGAGATTATTAACCCTGAGATTAACCTAACTGGTTAGAGCATAGCGCTAATAATGCCAAGGAGGTCACAGGTTTGATCCCCGCATAGGCCATTCCCTTAAGAGTTGGAATTGACCCTTATAGGTCCCTTCCAACTCAGAATATTCTATGATCTACAACAGGAGGAAGGGTTTTTTTTAATATTCCTACCTCAAAGAATGAGATCACAGAAGTAAAGGTTCAGAGAAGGATAATAAAAAGTTTCAAGAGATTTGAAAAGATCACAGAAAGAGACACTGAAATGGCTTCAACTGTTTGCTTTAGAAAGGGGCTACAAAGGATGAGACAAGATAAAAGTACATCAAATAAGGAACCATAGCAGAAAAAAGTGATGGGGAGTTTCTGTTTCCTGTTGCATAATACCGTAACAGGAAGATGTGCAATGAAACTGTGAAAAGTGAGAATTGAAAACCAGCAACAGGAAATCATTCTTCATACATCATGCAGACACAAGGCAGATTTTATTTTCATTGGAGGATATAGATGCCAGGAACTTAACAAAATGTTGAAAGAGCTGGGTGTTTACAGGGCATAATATCATATCTTCTGAAACCATTGAGTTGCATACACTCATTAGAAGACATTTCTTCTTCACTGACATTCATGTTATCAACCTCTAAATCTGCCTAGACAAAAGATAAACTGCAGATAACCCTTGGGTGTTACTTTGTATTCAAGAGTCTGACCTTGCAAGAGTCTGGCAAGAGCAAACTCTTGTCCCAGCTAACCCAATCACAATAACCAGAAGACAGCTCTGAAATCAAACTTAACCAAATCAAGGTAAAAATAAAATTCATCTACTTGCAAAATACAAACACACTATTTCACACTATTTTAAAATACTTAAGTTACAGGGCAAATAGTAAGAGAACCATTTGTTTCTACCCACCCATATATAAGTGTTGTTTTTACCCAGCTGACAAGCAAGTCTGAACTCCTACTTACCCATGCAGTTGAGAGCTTTCCTTTGGAGAGACCATTTTCTTTTTCCTAAAATTTCTGACCACCTCAGCACTATTAACAACTATTAGAAATTATTTACTTTCTGTGAGGGAAATGTGTACTTTTATGTCTGACCAAGCAATGTTCAAACTTGAAGATGAACCTTTTTCCCACATCAACATTCACACTGTGACCCTTCACTTTGATATTTACTTAGGTCTTATGAAATCTTGTTAACACACGCTAGACTCCATTGCCATTCTGGGAACAACAGAAGTATTTCTGAGTAGATTGCTTGCTGAAGAATTGTATTAAATCCTGCATTCATTGTGGCAGGAAAACTGTGAGGATAGATGTCAATGACCAGGCTGGGAGGCTGACATGGCCCGAGGAGAGGAGGTTGCAGAGCCAGACTACCTGAGCCATGTTTACTGTCCATCTCAGAATCTGTCCCCAGATGTGTTTCTCTAAGATATACATGTCCCCGTGGGAAGGACTCCTGGTGCCTCTACTGCCCCTTTCAACCTCTCCACCACTCAGGCAGAGGTTATCTGTACATGAGAGAGAATACCAGAATAAAAGAGTAAAAATAATCTCTTGCCTGAGCAATTTCCTTCTCTCTCAGACAAGTATTTTCTGCTTTCCTACACAGAAAACACAATGCATGCAAGCTAGCTGCCTCAAGGGTGGATACTTAAGTGATAGGACAGACGTTTATTTGCTGTATCTATGGGTAAAGGAGAGACCCCCAACCTTAAAGTTTGCTGGCACTTCTCTTTGCTTGTATTTTCTGGACTTCCATTAGAAATCAAATTAATTTAATTTCTGAACTCCCCACACAAACAACCTCCCTCAATATCCCTCCACTCCACCACCTGTCAAACCTGGCTAACATGAGCATCTCAGGCACAAAATACTTCTGCCAACAGCATGACTTCTTCAATGCTTTAAACTACTCCCAGCAAGAATAATGGAAAGAGAGCTTCTTGGGCTCTATCTATCAATTTTTATTAAGCATTTCCTTCAAAGCTGTGAGGCTACTCATTCCCCCATCTAGTGACAGCAAAGCTCTGATCTGGGGAGGCACTTAAAGGTTTGGGGAAAAGATGAGAGCCAACAATGTGAACACAAACACCACAGCTTCAATCTCACCCAAGGCTATTAGAGGATACATTGCTGGTTGCCAGGAGTCACACAGAAACATAACTGCTCTGCAGACTTCAATATACCTTGAGAGAATCAGCTTTTCGTGAGCTGTAGATTGCATTTTTTTTCCTCCCTCTTCCTAATGGTTTGGTTTGGGTTTGTTTTTTTTTACCCTTCCCTTCCTAGTGTACTCCATACCCATTTAAGCAAATTTTCTCCTTGTTTTGCAGGCAGGGAGCACTGTACTAAGCATATCAGAGGCCTGGCACACTGTTGGTAACATTTCAACAGGGTTGTGATGCACACTGCAGGAACAGTTTCAGTATTTGATGAAGATGACTGAAAAGCCAGCAGCTAGATATCAGTGTCAGTCTGAAGGGGAGGCACAGGAAGAACACATTACCTCTTATGTGCTTGCAACAGGGTACAGTAACATCCCCTGAGCCACTTGGGGGCTTCAAGATAGGAGAGAATGGAATGGACCTCGACCTTGATTTGACCTGTGATTCCTGTGCTCTCAGGAGAACCCAACAGGAGAAACAAGTTAAGTGACTTGCTTGCCTAAATCAAAGGACATCTGCAATAGCCTTGCCTTTCAGGAATGTAGAGCACTCACTGGACCTGACCCAAATTAAGCTGTTCTGAATGGTCCTGTGGCAGTGGTGACAGACCTAAGAAACCTCTAACTGTCCTCTTGTAGGCAGAAATGCTCTGTGGACAGCAAAAGACAGAGTAGAGCTTCCACCTGACCTGCTAAACAGCAGTCATCAGAATCTATTTTTTTGCATGGATTATCCAACTGTGTCATAGAAGCAAAGAAAGTTCAGGTCCAGATGGATAATAGATTAAGACACATCACCACAAACATTTTCAGACTGTTTTTATTATAATCTTGGTTTCCCCTAATGGCACTGAAGAACAGCCCAGAGCTGGAACTAATGAAGCCTGCTAGGATTAATTTGGCATGATGCTAGCTCTAGGATTTGGAATGTACAGATATCCTGATGCTTTCCTATGCACCAGCCAAAGGTCACATGCACTTGCTTCCTTTAAACTGATTTTACTCCACAAAGACATCTCAGCCACTCTCCACTCCCAGTCTCCAGGAATGTTCTTGAGCCCAAGATGTCATGTACCAGCAACACTCTGTGTTCAGACTGATGAGCCATAACTCAAATCAGGGTACCAGGGAACATAAGGAAGAAATACCCTAACTCTGGATCCACCAAACATGGTCCACAATCAACAGTGATTAGAGCACTGGGTGCCAAGATTTATTTATGGTGGGAAGCATCAAACTCCAGACCACATACTATTAGACATGCTATTTCATTTTCCCTGTTTTCTTGGATAGCCCAACCATCCAGTACACTGAGTTATTAAAAGCTTTACAAATATGTAGAAGTACACCAAAAGTGATATTACATCTGTGGCTTCCAAGGTTTTATCTCCTAAATGTGAATCATTATTGTTCACCTCAAAGACTACTGCTACAGTAGTCAATTGATTAAAGAGCTAAATTCAAGTTCAGTTCCCACTGACTTTCAGTAGATTCAAAGTAGGTCCCATTTCAAAATTCATAAAACTCCTTGTGAAAGTTGCTTAATGACATATTTTAATATATACAGGTCCTACTTAGAAAATAGAGAGATGGGAAGGTTGTGATCTGTGTACTGAAGTGAGAAGTTTGTTTACCTGCAAGAACAGCTGTGTAAATTAGCTTTTCCCTAGCACCACCAGAAACCTGGAAGATAGCTCATGACTGATGCAAGTTGCATCCTTCTTTCCTCTTCAAATACTCCACTATATTGCAAATTATATCTGGGAAGGAATATCTGTGCAGCAATATTTTAAAGAGAGCCCTCGATGGCAAGATGAGATTCTGCCTCTACTACCAGTCATAACACAAGGTCTGACAAGATCACAATTGGATGTGACAGGCTTAGCAGTAGATGTTTTGGTTGTTTCAAAAACACATTCTATCTGGTAAGACTGTCAGACCAGGACTCTTATCCAAAGCCAAACTTTGCCCAAAGTAAGCAGTGCTTGATTCAGTAATTTGCTCCTGTCCATTAGTATATTACATAATTCAGAAAGCATTAATTAGAAATGCTTGTGCAGGAGGAAACTGCTCCAAGGTCTGCTATAG
Organism: Geospiza fortis; assembly: GCF_000277835.1. Classification (NCBI taxonomy): domain Eukaryota; kingdom Metazoa; phylum Chordata; class Aves; order Passeriformes; family Thraupidae; genus Geospiza; species Geospiza fortis. Next base: position 3,139,944 of record NW_005054301.1, read on the forward strand.
AATAGTTGCAGGTGCCTTGCCAATTACTGCTTTCTCAATGCCTTGTTTTGCTCCCCTTTTTTAGACTGTGGAACACTTTGAGACATTATGTTAGAAAAGTAAAAGAGTACAGACCAAATCTCCAGAAGAAATGCAGCAAAATTATTCTCTCAGTTGTTACCAGTCTACTAAAAATGTAAATTAAAACATTTAGAACTGGAAGTAGCATTAATATTCTGCATCCTGCAGGATATAAAAGGAAATAAAAATTGTAATGAAACAGATGTGGAATACACAAATGTGGAAAACTGAGGTCTAGAACAGAGAAGTTACTTGCTTATGACAGCACTGTTGGCAGGACAGCTGACAGCCACTTCTTGTTTCACATCCATGTGCCCCTAGATTCCGAACTCTGCCGTACCACAAACACCATTGGACACTCAGCCCTTCAATTCAAGCACTGTTTAGAGGACCTTTAATTCTTTACAAGCACTTCCCTGATTCCCTGAGTATTCTGCTCAGCTACTTCTGCATTTTGTGCTGTTCATGTGCAATCATAAAGACACAATATACTTTTCAGCTGCACTGGTTCTCAGAATACAGTCACACTAAATTTTAAAGATGTGAAACTCAAGCTAGCTCACAAGCTCCAGAAACAAGCTCAGGAAGTTTCTCATTTCAATGGGACAAAAAGTGGATCTCACTACCCACTTTTATGAGAATCTTCAGAATGACAGGTCTCCATATTTTCCATCATTAATTATCCAACTTTTTGATTGTGTTTGTCTCACCTGGTCTTCCTCCAGCATTTCTCTGGCACAGGGCGGGCCAGCTTTCTGCAGCTGAGATCTCTGCTAGCCTTAATCCTTCAGCTGTGAGAACTCAGACTCTTGGCCAGCTGGAACAAGCATCCCTTTCCCCCACCTCTGTAAGACCAGGCACAGATTGTGGCTGTAACCCTGACTGGTATGTCAGTGTTAGAGAGTGAATGAGCAAGCATCAGAACATGTTTGAATAGAAAATGCTACTCATCCACTTAGTGAATACAGTTGAGATATGACATCACAATGTGCTGTGTTACCTCACTCTACATTCCACCATGACAATCAGAGCAGAATTTTGTTTCTTTGTAGCCCTTTTATTGCTGCTAATTCAACCAGAGTGGCATGGTGGTGAGCTGCATCAAGAACCTGGCCCATGACCCAGGCACTCAGCACACCTCAGGGTCACCAATTACTGTTTCACAATCTCAGCAAATTTATCCTTTTCTAGCAGCAAGTTAGTTAAGTCTTAACCTTCCCCCAAAGAATTAAGTGAGAATTAATGGCTCTGTGTCCAGCATTCCTTGCTGGAGGGCAGATGCATTTTAGTCACAGTTATTAGTTCCAAGATCTTGCAGAGGAAGAAAGCATTAATGAAAAGACACTGAACCTCATCTTGGGCTCCCAGCTGTTTTGTGATGTGGGTGATGAAACTGGCTTGTTAAAAATATCCCATCAGAAATATGATCAAACCAAATATAGCTCTAGTTCCTTTATGTGATTTTAAGAGAGTGTACACAGAGAGGAGACCTCTTGGCATACAAGCTCAGAGGTTGAGATATGATAGTCTTCCTTTAATAAAGCCTTCTTACAGCCATGTGCTTAAGAGAACTCTCTTGAAAAAAATAAAAACAAAACAAAGCAAAAAACAACAACAACAAAATCCTAAAAATTTATTTTTCGCCCTAGACCTAAAGGACTAAAATAATTATACTTGCAGCAACCATCAGGATTCTGTTGAAGTTTTTCAGATGTAGTTTCATAAATCTTACTATCTTCTTCCACAAGAGAAATTTTCTTCACTGAGAACTTTATTGCAACCACTTTTTTTGAAGAACACATTATCTGCTAAGCTGCTACAGCAACAGCACATAGCCAGTCAAAGGAGGAGGTAAAGGAAACTGCTCTATCCCTTTGAGCAAAAAGGAGCTTTTTTAGTTTCAGAGACACAAGACTTATGTAAGTCAGAAGCTTCCATATACCAGCTTTAGACTTCTGAAGGGTTTGAATTAGAGACTCCTCTAACCTCTAATAGGGATTCCAGTAGCATTTTGTCTCTAAGGTCTCTGTATTCTTGCTCTCATATGCAACACTACTGAGGCCACTGATGCAGGCAGCAAGCATTTGTCAGAGGCCTCAATTGTGTTCCAATTCTGCCTAAAAACAGAGACAGAATATGAGAAACTAAGAGTTACTTATATCTTTCATTTTTTAATAGGGTTCTCCAGTTCTCCACAGAAATATTCTGGACAGGATAATGGCAACTATATTCTGCTTCAAGGTCTCTACTCCATTCCAATGCATTGTCTCACTGTATTCTATATGTGCAGCAACAAGGATGCTATGCAGCAAAATTACTGCTTCTTTCCCAAAGACAAATGTCAGCCTAGCAGGATGCCATCTGCTTCTGCCCCCAGTGTGTTCCTGCTAACCCTCAAAACACCTGCTTTGTGACACACAGAAAATGCAGAGCTGCCAAGCAGGAAGAAGTCAGGGAGCATGGAAAGTCTTCAGGCATCCCTCTTATGACATCACCATCCTTCCTGCTGGGCCCAATATTTGCATGGTCTCTCTTCCCAGCAGGGGTGGGGTCAGATGCTTGACCAAACCAAGATGCAGGCAACATAGCTTTCATCATTTATTTCAGGGACTAGGCAGTACATATTCATTCCTATCACCTAGGACCACTTACAGAGTGGTTCCTGTGTTCTTCCATCTGTTTACTTAATATCCCTGAGCCAGTGAAGGCCAAAGAAAGACATGGCCAATATTAAGGGACTGAGGTTCCTTGCTTGGTTACCACCATGCTTTTACCACCACTCACAGTCTTGCCCCAAACAACCACCAGTTTATTCACACTTAATGCTGGCTCTGCTCAAGGATATTTATATTCCACTTACAGCATTAAGATCAAGTTGAATTCCAGGTAAGTCAGAGTAAGACTCCAACAGACAAGTGAGAGCTTTTGCATACAAAATTTTTTATGGTCAACCAAAAGTACATAAATTGTATGCAAATCAAAGAAAAAATATCACATTATTAGTTTAATTAGTGGTCCAGCAAACTAATGTAAAAGTAAGATACACTTCTTCAATTCAAATGATCCCATTCCTATTGTGGTTTATCACTAATGTAACAAATGCCTAAAATGAAGTATCCCAATGTCAAGTTCTCACTCTTTCAGTGCAGTAAGTTGTCAGCCAGAGGAATGATGTTGATGGTGAGTTTTTTATTCTCAGGTCTTGTATCCATTCCATGAGTATTCTTGTGTGTTTTTTTCTCCACCCTGTAAATAGGTTAGATTTTTTCCACTCCTAATTGTTCTTAGCATTAGCCATTATTCCTTCTCTATACAAGGTATGATACAATAAAATGGGGCATGTATTTCTGGGAAAGAATCAAACAAGTAAATAAGTAACATAAAAGTGAAGTAAAACCTAACATTAATCGGGTAATAATATAGCTAAAAAACAAGCTCAGAACAACAGAATAGGCAAAAGCCACCTTGCCACTGAAACATCATGCTATTAGAGTTGGGACAGGCCAGTCAGTAATCATCTGGTTCCAGAATTATATACAGTTTAAGTAATTTTATACATACAGCTAAAGTTAAGCTACAAAGAGCAAATAAACCAGACAAGGCCTGACTAGTTTTACAGACTGGTATGATTATTTATTATTAGAAAACTTGAGGTCTGTTATCAGCTCTAGAAAAATCAAGCCTCTAGGGGGCAGGACCATAGAGCTATGGACAGGAAACAGACAAAGCCAGGAAGGCACCATTTCAAAACACCAGGAAAATACAAATATTAAGTCCCAGTCTATTCCAGCTAATCCACATGGAACAGTCCAAAAGGACAAAGCAAAGATACAGAGACCAGACTGCAAAACAGAACACAGGAAGACCAAGGTGAGGTTTGGAACTCAAATCTGAATAGGAGCTGAAAAACCACTCAGGAACTAAGGACTATCATGGAAAAGATGGAATTGAGTAGGGAACTGGCCTGAATTGTTTACAGTTCATATGGAGCTTTTGTGTAGATCCCCACTTCATGCCAGGGTAACACTGTTGGGTTTTGGGATAGAGCAGTTCAACACCTTCCCCCTGCTTGACTGCAAATGCAGTTGCCATCTCTCCATGCATTCACTCCAAGTCAAGAAAACAAAAGTCAGACATTACAGTGGGTCCCCAACAAACAAACAGGCTTTTGTATGATCTCTCATGCATTCTTGGTTCCTGGATATTGTTTAAAGCAGAAAGTTCTCAATTTAAAAGACAAGGAAGGCACAGCAGTTAGCTGGGGACATTTAGTCATAAATATAACCACATTATGTAAAATGCCTCCTAACTGGAAGAAGCCATAAGGGCAGTATCTCTTACATATGTAGATCTCACAATACTTCTGATGTGACAGCTCAAGCACAGAAAATCAAGAGAGAAACAATTCTACTCACAGTTCATCAGAAGTAACTTTGACTTTTAATCCTTCCTCATACCTTTGTAACAGCAGAAGTAAAGCCAGAAACCACTCAAGCAAAGTGGGAAAGAACAATGCCTGTGAGCACCTTTTTCTCCTAATTGGCAGACATACAAATTAACCAATCTCCTCTCACCACTAGGGAAGGGCCACAGATCAAATCCTCCAAGGCAACATCAGATCTAGCTTTGTTCCTGACAGGTAAAAAACACCAAACTAAGATGGGTTGCTTGTCTCCACAGGACACCAGTACTGACAATGAGGAAAACAATCTCCCAGCAACCATTAATTTTAATTCATCCTTTTGGCTTTTACTGACATGTAGAGACTTGACAGAAGAACATGATGCAAACACAAAGGAAATGTTCACAGAAAAACCTGCTGTAGATAGATTTTACCATGCATTTACCAGCAATTATTTCATACTCCTAGTAAAGATAGGAGAGATCCCTACATCTTGTTTTATGATAAATGACCGTGTGAATTGTGACTGGAACTATCTGCAGGGCTTGAGACCCATGAGAGGAAATGAGGGAAGGAAATGGGGCTCCAGAACTCTCTTGGTGCTTTTTGTTTCCTTTATATTTATATTTTTAAGACAAGACATCTCTACTTATGAGGCATAAAATGGCTTTACCTCAAGGTTACAAGACCTTCAAAAACCTAATAATGAAACAGACAACATGCAGAGAAGGACATGTCTGGAAATCAGGAAAGCGTTGTGAAATTCAGGCAAAACCACAGAAAAATTAATGCATCTGCTCCTTAGAATTGATTTAGAAGGTGATTGAAAGGGAAAAGTATTTATATTCAGAAAGGTATGCCCAATTCCTAGAAAGAGCAATTCTTAGTCTGCAGGTTAAAACAAAATATTCTCTATCTGCTTTAGTAGAGCTCTAATTATTAAAAGTGCAAGTTTAAAAAAGCCCCTACTACACAAATGTGTAATTTCTTTTCATACTATAGATACTTACCAATACAAATAGGTTCACAGTTACCTCTGTGATCACTTTCACACACAAAAAAAAAATGTTTCTTGTCCTGATATTGCAAATTATGCAGGAAGATCAAACTGAAGGTCTTCTAAAGCTTTATGCTTTTTCACTTCCCAAGACATTCACAAGCCTATGATACACACACTAGCACAAAGAACAAGAATGAAACCCTGAATCCAAATAAATTATTCAGTACTGATTGGGCATTACTGTGTAAGAAGCTCAGAAATTCTGCATACAGAGAAGATAAGCTTTACTCTTACTCACATTTCAGAAAGAACTCGAATTGTTGTTATGAGACAAGTTATAAAGGGCATATTTCCCATCTACCTTTTTCCTGACAAAATTTGATCACCTTAGCCCTATTTCATTGCCTTGTCCTATTTGCTAAGTGTAGTACTGCTTGTACTATATACACATACTCACAACTCAAAATGCTCCCATTTTAAATTGCATCCCTTCCCTACTGCAGATATGAGTAACTGAACTCACTCATGTGAGCAGAATAGGAGTCAGGCTAAATGGAAGTTAGAAAGAAGTGCTCATCAAAATTTGCTGAAATGCAAAAAACTTAAGCTGGCACTGCAGCCCTGGCAGCCAAGAAGCCTCGGTGCCCTGTGCTGATGTGAAGTGTTGCTGGCAGCAGGGACAGCAGCTCTGGCAGCACTCCTGTGCCAGGGACGGCTGCAGGTATGTGGTGTCTCTGGTGCCTGCTCAGGTGCACATTGAATCCAGGCAGCCAGTCCTTGAAACTAAAGGCAAAGTCAAGAGACAAACTTCTAAGTGCTTTTCTGCATAATGAGGATATGGACTTGTTTATTGCTCCACCAGTTACCTCTGGTAATACCAATATCCCAGAATTCCCAATCCCATTCCCCTCCCCAGCCAAAAAAAGAAAAAAAACAGGTTTCTATTCTCTACTGTTTTATCATCATCCCGATCACAAGATTTTCTCACTGTGGGTAGGATTTACTACTATTTTAATACAGGCTGGAGGAAATGAGGTAAATTTAGCAATAAGATTTGGCAATGTAAGATGTGGGCACAGCTTCCCTGATACAGTGCTGGGTGTGTGTGATCAGCCACACCACTTGCTGGGAGAGGAGGCAGGTTGACAGGCTGGTGGGTTAATCAAGGATGGGCTGACAACTCATGAAGTTCAACAAGAGCAAGTACAATGTCCTGCACCTCAGGAAGGAGCAACTCCATGCAATAGTACCTGCCTCAAACCCAAATGAGGTTTTCCTGCTAGGAATAATTCAGCTTTTCAAACTATGTGAGCATAAAGGGCTTTTCTGTTAATTATTTTGTGAAACAGTGCCGATACCTGCCATTCTGTAAGTAGACGGGGAGGAGGATAAAATCCCCTTTTGTTGCTCAGGAAGTAGGATAATTTTCCTTATGATGGTTTTTTTAATCTTTGGCACAAGTTGCCAGCACATATTTGTTGAGCTTCTTGGCATTCTGCTCATATCTCTGGCACTAACACCTGCTTAGAGCTTGTGAAAAGTGTTCTCCTACTCCGAAAATTTCATCCTCCTTCTCCTGTCCACCCTCAAATCTCAGTAGATCTCATAAAAACTAGCTGTGATACCACTTCTCCTGCTGATACATAGTGAGTGCTTCATCTCATTTTTCCTCAGCAACACTTTTACTAATTCTTCCTTGGCATTGCTTATAACCAGATATTAACAGATCCTGTGAGAACCCAGGAGTCAATGATTTAAAACAGGCAAAGAGGGAGAACATGGGAAAGGTGACTTTTACAGTTGCTTGCCATCTATCAGTTTGACCCAGCATTAACCTGTTTCCTTCTCCATTCCCTCTTGTGCCTGGAGCAAGGAGCAAGCTGCTGCTTTACAGGCAATTTTCTGCTTAAATAACTTGAGGTGAGGAAATATAAAACCAAGGGGTCACCAATAGATACCAGTGTCAGCTACAGAAAGATTCCCAGCCATAAATTTTAGGACACACTGCACATGCACACACTCAGTGCTCATTTCCCCTTATGGTTGAAAAAGTGGAGCATCATTAATTAATACAGGGAATGGATCCTCAGTGAATCCTCCCTCCATTCTTTCCCACTCAGGTCCCTGCTGCCAGCACTTAGAATATACCCAAGCTGTACTGCTCAGTACTCAATCTGGCCCTGCTCGGGAAAGCAACTATCAAGATACTTCGGAGCGTCTAAATATTTCAAGACCAAATACGTCAATATTAAAAGTCACTCAACTTCTGCTGACTCAATTTTGACCATTCAAGCTGCTGTTTTCACTTCTCACTAGGAATAAAGGTTTCCAGCAAAATGGTCAGCTAAGATCAGCTTTTGTATACATGATATAAAATCATCTGTCCTGTGGTTGTATTACATCTACAGAGCTAGCAGGGGAATCACTGAACTATTATTTCACTGTTTTACTACAAGAAAGATGATGTACTAAGCAGTTGTTGAGACCTAACTCCACTTATGTCAAGATTTAAACTGGGGAAAATAAAAACGTCAACAACTATGAAAAGTATCAGCAAAGTATTTTGTTCTGATGATGTGCTACCATGATTTTCAACATTTGTAAGTGAGAGTACAAAACTGGACAGTAGGGTATAAACAATTCCACTGTTTGTTGAATAAAAACGTGTTTCAACACTGTTGAATAAAAATTTAATGATGTGTTTTCAACAGGATACACAGTTTAGAGTAGGAAGTTATCTATTACAGCTTTGATAGTTGGCAACATTATTTGGCATGCTGTATGTTTCCATTCGTGACTTTTTAATATGGTTATTAACTAATAACTGCTCACAAACAGGGTAGAGCATTCACATTACATCACTAACTGTTGGTTTGTCTATATTTAAACTTGTCAGGAAAGTGGCAATGAAAGAAGCGTGGCCTTTTCCTTCTGGCTTTCAAGCACACAGGAGTTATTTCTGTTTTGGCAGACAGCGTTCATTTGCTAGCATAAAGGTTTTTCTGGGCCTCCTTAATATTATTCAGGAGCAAAACTATTTGCTAATCATCTTATAAATAAGCAAGAGATCTTTCTAAAAGACACTGGGAAAGGTTTCAACTCCCACCAAGCTGGGAATATAGGACCCTCTATTAAACAGCAGAAATCACAGTCATTGAATGGATTGGAAGGGATCTCTGGCAATGACCTATTCAAACCTGCCAAGGCAGGGTCACCTAGAACAGGTTATACAGCAACTGTCCCAGGTGCATTTTGCATGTCTTCAGACAGGAAGACTCCACAACCTCCCTGAGCAACCTGTGCCAGTGCTCTGCCACCCTGAACATAAATAAGCCCTTGTTCATGCTGATGTATTTGCCAGTTATACCACAAGGGAAGATTTCCCTTTCATTTGCATTATTTTCACTACTCTGGAAAATTAAGCTTTGAAGTGAAAGCTAAAACTTGGAGGCCCGTTTATTGAAAGGAGAAAGAATATTCTACCGTCTCCATCCCAAAGGATGTCAGCAGAGATAAAACAAAGAGGTCCCTGCCATGAAACATGTCTCTAGATGCAGCTAGACCATAGCCATCATGAAGGGATTCCAGCACTGTCCTTCAGCTCCTGGACTTCACTGTACAGGTGGCAAAAATTTAGCTGAACTGAGGAGGTAGAAAGAGAGAATTCAGAGCTAAAGACAAATCGCCAGTGGAAAAAAATGCCAGTGAAAATGCACTACTCAGGTGTATTGCTGCAGACTGGATTATTTCAAACTCTGAACAAGGCAGGACTGGGCTGCAGAAGCTATAGGCACAATCCCCAGCCTACAGACTGGCCATTGTGCCCCCCAGCACATGGCCCACATAAGACTGCTGTGCATGTACACTGCTGTAGCTGTGTGTAAATTACATACTATTTGTGTCACCCCTGAATTTGGCTTGTTGCTTTTTCCTTTTAATACAAGTTGGCTTCTACATATGGCAATTAAAACTAACCTGGCAAGTGGGAAAACACCTGTATAAACCTCATTATTCTGGCATTCCACACTAATTGTAATACATTTAAAGAATTCAGTTTTGCCTGAGGTGGACAATTTTTGTGACATTTTACAGCCAATGAACTTCCACCAGAGGAACTGACACCTTCTCTGATCCCACAGTTTTAACATCACCAAATCCTGATTAGCTTTGTGGATTAATCAGGTTTCAGGCCTAACAGCCAAGATGGATTTTGCCTAAAGCTCTAGTCACAGCTGACTGGGCAATACCTGTTATAATTTACAGGCGCTGGCAGATCTGCTTCAGATAGCTCCTTGGAAGTAATTACCCGTCTTGCTTCACAGATACCACGTGTAATATATTCCAAAACACTAAATTACATAGAATTTACTGATGTCTTGAGTTTTTTTATTCAAACTCAAGACTGATCACATTCATCAAGAGGGCCACAGGCCTGGAACCAGTTTCCAAAGAACTCCAGTTTGTTTATAATGCAAAGGTAGTGACTTCACTCTGCTTTCCTGAGAGAACAAAGCAATTTTGATTTGGAACATGGGTTTTGGGGGGCAATCTGAGACTGCTTAATCCTGAAAGTATAAAATCCACATCAAATTACTATTTGCCTGAGTTTTGAAGAGAAACCTAGCTTCACAAATCCTGCTGTCAAGGCAAATTCCTTTCAATTAAAAACAATCTGTTCTATGTACAGGATGCAGTTATAAGTACTGAGAAATACAAAGTTCTTCTACAACCCCTATTCTGTTCTCCCTGAGGACAGTAATATTTTGGGCAAGGAGAAGGCACCATGCTGACAGAAAGGAACAAGATACCACAAAGAGGGCTTACCTGTGTTGATACCACAAGGGTTACTACATGGAAGTATTGGAGGCCAGATTGGATGGGGGCTCTGGGTAACCTGGTCAAGAGGAAGGTCCTCTGTCTGTAGAAAACCAGATTATCTTAAGATCACTTCCAACCCAATCCAAACTATGAAAACTTCGTGCTGCTTACTCTTTTGAGCCTTGAGAGCACTTTCTACAAGACCTTCCCAGATCAGTCATGATCTCCACATTGGGAATAAGGAGGGAAGTATGTGATTCTGTGAATACCAAGAAGGGAAAAACCTCTTGTCTCACTAGTATGATCCTAAAATATCAGCTATCAATGAACAGAAGACATTCAAAATAAACCCTGTTAGAAAACAAAGGGAAGAGCAAGAGAAAGAAAATTGCAAGACATGCTGTTTCATTTTTTAGTAGCCAAAATTATGCAAGAGCCACATGCAAGCATATTATTGACCTCACTACAGTGAAAATAAAAATATTTTAAAAACAGTATTCATTATTTGCAGTTTGACAGCTTCTTCTATCTGTTGGAATGAAGCACCATGTGAAATTTGTAAAACTAGAAGTTCAAACATGACTCCCCAGAAGAAATTTGGCAATGCCAATGCCCCAATAACCTTGGAATGTTCAAGTATGCAGCCGAGCAAGGTTCTGCTACTTCAGTAACAGGTCTTGAAGCCTAATATTTTCAGTAATATCAACTTTTGTCTTTTTGCTCTCCCTATTTTACCCACTTTATTATTTTTCCTTATTTTTTAAATCTTTTAAAATAAGGTTGGCCAAATTTGGATTCCTGTAGAAAAATGGACATTTCAAAGTCTTATTTCTGAAGACATGTTTCTCATCCAAGTAGTGCAGGAGATGACTTCACAGCAGTTACATTAGATGTCTGGAAACAAAATGAGAAATCAAAACCTCAATCCTCTCGTAATTTTTTTGCTCTCTTTATTTCCTGTAAGAGAATCTGAATCCTCTTCTTAAATTCTCAAAGCAGCTAATAACAGCTTTGGATTAACCTGGTCCAAAAATTCAATCAAGTTTTATGTAACTGAGACAAACAAACTTCTGTAACCTACTCTAATTTCACTGGCATATTTTAATCCAAATTCTATTGTGGGAATTTTTAACAATATAAGCTGTAAATCTGAATTCAAATCCATTTTTCCCCCTATTGCTCCGATCCAGTTTTTCAGGGGAGCCTGCTACAGCAATAAGAGTATTTACAAAAAAACTCTAGATTTCAATGCTTTTTAGCCAGCTGTTTTTCAAAATCATCTGTTTAAAAATACAAACGTCATACTTCAGAATTTTTGGAAGGCATTAATGAGTGTCATCACACCTTCTCCCTTTGAACAGTTGAATATTCACCTTTGCACCATCCTGTCCATAGGGAACTTTTTTTTATTTCATCAACTTCAACTGATCCTGTTTTGCATGCAGGCCTATGTGAGACTGAAGGACAGAGGGAAAGGCTAGGCAAAGTGAAGGAAAAAGGCAGCATGATTACAATTCCCAACAAATCCTGGACAAAAATCCTAAGAAGGATGCAATAGCATTGTGCGTTGACCATAGCCAGCAACCAAACACCCATCCTTCCTTGGCTCACTCAACTTTCCTGTGAGACAATTTTTAAAAAAATCAAATGAAGGAAAACAGCTTATAGATAGAGATATTGACAATATAATAAGAAAACCAAGCACTGTGTAAGTAAAGCAAAAAGAAGGTATTCACACCTTGCTGTTGGCAGGCAGGCAGATGTTGAGCCACTTCCTGGGAAA